>NW_028292578.1:23079934-23290412 GCF_029948245.1 Actinia tenebrosa
AAAGAAGACAAAGAAGAAAGCAAAGAAAAGAAAGGATAGATTAGATAGAAAGATAGACAGATACGAAGGAAAGGGAAAAAAGAAGGAAAGAAGGAAAGGAAAGAAGGAAGGAAGGGAAAGGAAGGAGGAGGAAAAGAAATAAAAGACAGAAGGAAGAAAGAAAGAAATAGAAGACAACAAGAAAGAAAGAAGAAAGAAAGAAAAAAAAAAAAAAAAAAAAAAGGAAAGAAAGATAGAAAAAAAGAAAGAAAGAAAGAAAGAAAAGAAAGAAAGAAGGAAAGAAAGAAAGAAGGAAAGAAGGAAAGAAGGAAAGAAGGAAAGAAGGAAAGAAAAGAGAAAAGCTAAGAGTTTAATTAAAAAGAAATAATGAAGGAAAAGAGACACTAGCAACTTAAATGAAATTTTCAAAAGGAAAGGGAAGAAATTAACAAAGAAAGAAAGACAATGAGAATAAGAATTGCAGGAAATAACGGAAAAAGGACAAAATGAAACGAAAAAGTAGAAAAGAAATAAAAAGATAAAATCCATTATAAAATAAGAAATCTCTTGATTCAACAATAGTCTGCCATAACAATATGTTTACAGTCTGCATTTATATCTCGCAAATTAGCATAAAAAGGTTCAAATGCGCTTGACAATTAAAATGAATAATAAAAAAAGGAAAAATTTGAAGTTTAGAAATATTAAAGAGTAATAACTAAATGATGTTTCAGTGTCTCACATGTATATCTCCTGGAGTAAGTGAGGTTTAGTTTAGTAATAAGTATTAAGTGAGTTATAGTTTCGATTTTAGTTTCGAATGATCGGAAGTCAAAGATTTGCAACTTTTCAAATCAAGCGGGAAATTGAATGTCAAACATGAAGAGCCCAGTACCTATTTTAATGCTAAAAAAGAAAGAAACTGAAAAAATAAAAAGGTATTCCACAGAATTGCCACCTATCACAAGTTTATTTTTAAAGGTTTGACAGTCGCATATAAGATAATCAAGTATTACCTTTTTGAAATATTGAAAACTAAAGGTATTCCACAGAATTGCCACCTATCACAAGTTTATTTCTAAAGGTTTGACAGTCGCATATAAGATAATCAAGTAGTACCTCTTTCAAATATTGAAAAATAAATAAATGGAAAAGTAACTCACAGCACTGTCACATACCACCTTTATTTTCCATTCATATTGACATCGCAGATAACATGTATTTAATGCCTATTTTGAAGGTTCAAAAATGAATAAAGTGAAAAAGTTGCTCACTGAGAATTGCCACACATCAAGACTGAGCTTACACATTATTTGATTTTAAGCATATAGGATAAATAGTAACTAGATTAATCTTGAGATATTGAACCGTTAGGCAATGTCAATATTTTAAGTGCTTACATATTTGAGCTATGTAATTATAAAGCGGTAAGTTTTTGACAGTGAAAATACTTAGTGTCTGACTTTTTCTTGTGAAGCTTTTTTTATGAGGGTAATAGAATATACTCTATTTTAAGATGTCATTTGGATGCCATTATCGAATTTATTTTTGAGGGATTTGTAGAGATGAAGAAAAGTGTCTACTAATGATGGTATAGTTCCGTCACAGAAAACAGAATGAAAGAGATTGGAGAAAGGAATAGAGAGTGGAATAAAATAAGAAAGGAGAAAGAGTAAGTAAGCAAAGTAAGAGGCATTAGTGATAGGTAAAGAAAATGAGATTGAGAGATGAGAAGGGAAGGGAAGGGAAGGGAAGGGAAGGGAAGAGAAGAAAAGGAAAGCAAAGCAAAGGAAAGCAAAGCAAAGCAAAGGAAAGCAAAGCAAAGCAAAGGAAAGCAAAGGAAAGCAAAGGAAAGCAAAGGAAAGCAAAGGAAAGCAAAGGAAAGCAAAGGAAAGCAAAGGAAAGCAAAGGAAAGCAAAGGAAAGCAAAGAAAGCAAAGGAAAGCAAAGGAAAGCAAAGGAAAGCAAAGGAAAGCAAAGGAAAGCAAAGGAAAGCAAAGGAAAGCAAAGGAAAGCAAAGGAAAGCAAAGGAAAGCAAAGGAAAGCAAAGGAAGCAAATCAAAGCAAAGCAAAGCAAAGCAAAGCAAAGCAAAGGAAAGCAAAGCAAAGCAAAGGAAAGCAAAGGAAAGCAAAGGAAAGCAAAGGAAAGCAAAGCAAAGCAAAGCAAAGGAAAGCAAAGGAAAGCAAAGCAAAGCAAAGCAAAGCAAAGCAAAGCAAAGCAAAGCAAAGCAAAGCAAAGCAAAGCAAAGCAAAGCAAAGCAAAGCAAAGCAAAGCAAAGCAAAGCAAAGCAAAGCAAAGCAAAGCAAAGGAAAGCAAAGGAAAGCAAAAGAAAGCAAAGCAAAGCAAAGGAAAGCAAAGCAAAGCAAAGCAAAGGAAAGCAAAGGAAAGCAAAGGAAAGCAAAGCAAAGCAAAGAAGCAAAGCAAAGCAAAGCAAAGCAAAGCAAAGCAAAGCAAAGCAAAGCAAAGCAAAGCAAAGCAAAGCAAAGCAAAGCAAAGCAAAGCAAAGCAAAGCAAAGCAAAGCAAAGCAAAGCAAAGCAAAGCAAAGCAAAGCAAAGCAAAGGAAAGGAAGGAAAGAAAGAGAGACAAAGTCATTATAGAATAATAGCAAAAACGAAAAGGACGATAAGAACTGACAGAAAAACGTTTCATCCATGGATACTGTATTATGCTATTTAGAAAAAAATAATGTCAGATGAGGAAGATAGCTTGTTATCTTTGTTTTGTCTTAGCTAGGGAAACGTATATCATAAGTCATAAGATAAATGAATTTTGGAACAGATCAGTAAACGAATCATGCAAGATCGTCTAGTACGATACATCTAGAAAATAGTTAAGGATATTTAAAGACTAATTTCTAATATACCGCAAAACACCTTTATAGGCTTTCAATTTCTGCTCATTCATGCCCAAAGAAAGAAACGAAAAAAGAAAAAAATTGAAGCACACTTTGAGCCACGCCCTAAATAGGCGTTGACAAACTCGTGTGTCAAATGAGATACTAGTTTTGATTTGAAACCTCTATAAAGTCAAACATATATCTGAGTTTTCAAGTGAAGTTCAATGCACTGTATTTTCACTCCAAACGTATGGCAAAAAATGGTGTGCTACTTAAAATCGTTAGGCTCGTGGTCATCATGTGAGTAGACTTTGTTAATCCATAGTCTTGGTTTTTTTTGAGTAAGATAAAAACGTTCGTAAAGCAATAGTGACTCGCCTTTCCGTCTCTCACTGGATTCGAAGACTTTTATACGGTTTCTCCGTTAATATTCCAGTGCGATCTATGAGTTAGCCATGCGCTGACTTAGATCAGCCTAGAAGTTCTTTCAGGGTTCAATCTGTGAGTCAGCCATGCCCTGACTTAGATCAGCCCAGAGGTTGTTTAAGGGTTCCATCTGTGAGTTAGCCATGCCCTGACTTTAATCAGCCCAGAGGTTGTTTCAGGGTTCGATCTGTGAGTTTGCCGTGCCCTGTGACTTAGATCAGCCAAGAGGTTGTTTCAGGGTTCTATCTGTGAGTTAGCCATGCCCTGACTTAGATCAGCCCAGAGGTTGTTTCAGGGTTCGATCTGTGAGTTTGCCACGCCCTGACTTAGATCAGGTTGTTTCAGGTTATCAATTGAGTGTTTGCTTGTTGCTTTTTTCTTATTTAAGGTTTATCTCGTTATGTAGGTTTTTCTTCGGTTTTTCTCGACCCGCAAAAAATCATATTCTTTACCATCATGGCAGAAAATAGCACAATTAAATTGAAATTTCAAACCGTTGCTTTCTAAATGAGATCTTGTCTCGCCTTAACCACGTTCACCACAAGCACGAATTGCTTGTGTTGATAAGCAAGATTATCATTACCATCATTACAAAGTTAGCAAAGCGACCGCTGCTGGACATGATCGAGATACTTGAACGCTTCCAAGTTATAGCCTTTTAGCTCAAAACCATGCAATTATGACAATGTAATCTATTAATATATATATATATATATATATATTTTTTTTTTTTCAAAAAAAATCCTACGTTCCATTTGAGATATCACAATATCCTAGAAGATCTGCTGCCTTTTAGATTTTCGCCGCGAGTTTTTTTGATAAGATTTCAGTTAAATATTAGAGATTATCAAATAGTTCAATCACTGGAATTTGACCGTAAAAGCGTGGGAATTTTACGCCTGTAATTGCAAGGCTGTTGTCAAATTAATAAATTATAAAGCAAAATACTAGAATGTTAGCAAAAAAGACGATTCTTGTTATTATATCACAATTAAAAGCAAATTATTAATTATTAAGTTTTTCACTAAAAAAAATTAACAAACTAAAACTAAAATACCAAAAAGAAATATTTTTAATTTGAATACAAATTTTAAAAATATTTTGTTCAAAATATTACTACTCTTGTACAGCTTTGCATTTGAAATTGTAAAATGGAGCTTTCATTTTTTAGGACTGAGTATTGAAGGAAAAATTGTTTTTTATTCTTTTATCATTTTGTAATTTCCTTTTTTATATCAAAACCTTCTTGCAATTTTCTGTTTGATTATGAATATTATTGGAATTAGGTGTCTTCAAGCGGCGAGGTAAATATCACCATAACCACTTAGCTTGAGGTGAATAATTGCTTTAGTATAATTTTAGACTTGAATATAGAGTTTCTCGAGCTGTGATTGGTCGAGCGACCGGTGATTCTGAGACGATAATCACCGCTGGAACGGTGATTATGAGGTTTTCCAAAATTTTCGAGATCGGAAGTAATACTTATTATAAACGTTTTTTATCTTGAATTTCGACTTTTCTCTGATATTCAAGTCTAAAATTAAAATAATTATTCCCCTCAGGCTCAGTGATTATGGTGATATTTGCCTCGCCGCTTGAAAACTCGCGGCTCGGTAAATGTATTCCACCGATACGTAATCACTTCACCTTCGGCGAATAATTGTTAGATATACAAAAAGATATTTCAGTCAAAGTCTAGAAATTACATTATAGCTTGTCTATATGAGAATCACAGCCTGCAGACACGTATACTCCATTTTATAATTCTGTTCAGTGACCACGAATAATAGTTCCAAGCCAAGGCTGGAGTTGCCACCCATGACAAAAAGTATACTTTTGCTATGCGCAGAAACTCCAGCCTTGACTTGGAACTATTATTCGCGTGGTCACTGAACGAAACAGTAAAATGCAGTATTCTTGGTCAAATAACTATGATCCCGACGGATGGTAAAACCCAAGATAAAGATCGCTATCTTCCTCTCGATTTATTACTTACAGCTTTACTTTAATACTTAAATTCTTATCATTGTTCGGCCAGGGCGCTATATTTTCAGTGTATTCATTTAATGATTTAAGACCGCGGCCGGACTTCACTCTATTGATTATTATCCAAATGTTGCCGGCGTAGCTTGTACTAGCCTCTCAGCTCATGATCACCTCTAAGGTCTCGGGTTTGATCCCTGGACTCAGCATCACATTTGAATAGAGTTTGTCTCTTCCTTGATTCGATCCATGGGTTATAGGTGTGCCCTGAATCTGATTAGACTAGAGTTTATTTAAGGGCTCGATCTGTGAGTTGCAATCTGCGATTAGCCGTGCCCCGAATTTGATCAGCTCAGATGTTGTTTCAGGGTTCAATCTGTTAACCGTGCCCTGACTTGGATCAGCCCAGCCAGGGTTCGATAAAAAAAGTATTCTGGAGGCTGCAGTCGTGTCCAAACTGAAGTCATTATGGTCTATGGCTACGACAGATTTCCTCCATTATTGGCATTAAAAAAAATCTTGGAAACAATTAATCGGAGTGCTTAGAGCACGATTAGCAAACACACAGGTACACTTTGCTTTCTGCCCGGGGAGTGGGGTACTTCACTATATTCGCTATACCGAGTACGTGCCGCCAAACAGGGTATGGTTTTCAGCGATTCTACTCTGGAACAGAGTATATAAAATCGCGCTCGCTCTGTGACAGGGTATATGAAATCACGCTCTGTGACAGGGTATCCATTTTCGCAATATCGGAATGATTATCAGCAATCTTGCTCTGGAACATGGTATGAATTTCGCGATTTTACTCTAGAGCAGTCTCAGGGTTCAGAGGGCTCAGTGGCACATCCCTACCCTAAACGGCCATGAGTACCCCCCCCCCCCCCCCCTTCCCCGGGGGGCTCTCTGGCGCCACACATACTCCGTTTTCTTTCATCTCTCTAGCTTTTTATACGGAACTCGACATCATATCTAGAAATCATTCATCATAATCACCAGACATTAAGTAAGCTTTTGAGTCCAAAGGATAAAGTGTTGTGTTTATACAAACATAAACTGTAATGGAAAAGTTAAAAGGCGGAAAGTTAGCACCGTTAAGTGGTCATTAGTTCAAACAAAAGTGACGACCAAATATGACATGTCAAGTGTAAGTTCACACATAACCATGAAGAAATGGAAGACTCATATTAAGATAATAACGGATATGGATCGTGTGTCTGTCTTTATCGATGTATTTTAGTTTATGGCAGCGGAAGTAGATAGTCGGCAGCTTTGTACGTGTTCTCTCAGTTATTTTATCTCATTATTTATTTCCTTTTTCACTTTTTATGCGAGTGTGTTTTGATAATCTGCGCTACTGACGCACGCATCTTGCGCAAAATGAAACCAAACCTTGTAGACTCAGGTTACAAGTACTACTTAACGTTTTGGTAAAACTATTCGTTTCTATAGTTATTTCCTTATTTTGACTTTGTGAAACTACTTGAGAGTTGTGGGAAAATTATAATTTGATATTCAAGTCTTTCTCGTTTTCTTACTTTTTCCTTTTTTTTTCTTCAGGGCCGTAACCAGGGGGGAGCACAGGGTGCACGTGCACCCCCCCCACCCCCACCCCCCTCCACCTCCACCCCCACCCCCCCCCCCCCCCCCACCCCCACCCCCACATAAAGACTTAAGGTCCACTCATCCTACTCCTTTTTCATTTCTTTTTTTTTTTTTTTTTTTTGGTTCTTCTTTCTTTTGGTTACCTTTTTTTCTTTTTGGTTCTGCAAATTATTGCCTGTGCACCTCCCTGCAAGATCCCTAGTTATGCTACTGAGTTGGTAATAAAAAAATTAAAAAAAAAAACGATAAATGGTCCGATTTTATTCGATGTGCACCCTCCCTGTAAAAGTTCTGGTTACTGCCCTGTTCTTCGCTTTTTTTTTTTTTTTTTTTTTTTTTTTTTTTTTTTTTTTTTTTTTTTTTTTTTGGTTTTTTTTTTTTTTTTTTTTCCAAGTCTTTCTTTTTTCCATTTCCAAGTCTTTTTCATTAATAATTTTCACGAATTTTGCTAGAGATGTCTTGTTTATTCGTTTGTTGGTTTATTGGTTTTTGGCTTTCTTTCTTATTTCTTATTTCTTCTTTACTTGTTAGTACTTTTTTCCTTCTTTCACGTCAAGAAGTCGTAAAACTTCTCGAATAGACGTATTTAAACGTAAAGCTAAATCGACCAAATCAAGTCCTGATTTATCAATTTTCTCTTTTATTCATTGTTTTCCTTACTTTTGATTTTTCCACCATGGCTTTAGCTTGTTCTCCTTTTTTAGACTATTTTTTTTCTCATTTTACTTTCAGACTCATAGTCCTCGTTAATTAAGCAAACTTGTAAAAAATCATTTTTTACTAGAATATTCCATACCTTCCATTAGTCGCATTTCTCATGTATGTCATTTTCTGTATGTAAAAGATATATCGTGACAATGTTTGCCATTCAATTACAATAACCAAACAGATTAGGACATAAGGTGATCAGATTTGACGCCATCCTAACTGCAGATCACCCTCAATCAAAGCTAATTTAGATCTCACTGTCACCGCAAACCGTGGGCAGATAATTTCTCGCATTGATTTTAAATCTCTCTTCTCGTTTTCGTCCCTCACATCACATCCATCTTGATACTGAGGTGTTGCGCTATTTTTGAAGCGGGAATATCGTGCGCGATTTCAAAAATAACTGCTATATCTAATGCGCTATCCTTGCGTTTTATCACCCAGCCTTATCCAGGATGAGTTAAGAAGTTATGACTAGCTTCTGCTCTTGATCAGATAAATCGAATGGACTCGGCTCGATAAGGTAAACTAACTAAATCATAGGCTGTGTCTTAGGTATGTGATGAATGTGTAAGATAGAAAATACAAAAGATATGAAGGTTTAGTTCGGTATATAGACATGTTAGATGAGACAGTTTTGCGAAGTTCAGATACTCTTTACAGAAGCAGGATCTCCCAAGAGCGCGCTAAATAATGATGATGATTTCAAGATGATTTCCAGAGCGTAGAAAAAGAAAGGTTGTTTATTTGCAGAAGTACTAACGACGAAACACTCACTATCAAGTGGTAGGCCAATACACTTTTATCGAAAACTAATGTTAATAACATTAATAATATCTTGCGTAGAATATCGAAATTTAAAACAAAAGTCAAATAACAATATCGTGTATTTTCACGCAAACAAATGTATTGACTACAATAGGTAAAACATATTGGCTTAGCTTGTTTTGGCTTCTAGAAGACACTCGTTATAATTTACCACGATGATTTGAGCTGCAATTAACTGTTCAAATTAAAGAAAAATATTCTGTATTTTCACAAAAAGAGATGTATTGCCCACGATAGGTAAATATGTTGGTTTAGCCTGGTTTTTGGCTTCTAATTCTAAGATTTTCGTTATATTTTACTTAGATGAACTGATTAAGCTGTAATTCACTTGTTAGGGGGAAAATGTCGGTTTAACCTGGTGCAGACAACCGCAACCCTAAGAGGCGCCACTCTCTGCTCAGCCATTCATTTTTGATGCAAGTTATTAGATTAAGAGGAAATCTTTTTCAATAATGAGCAATAATGGCAAAAAGCGCCAAAAACTAGACTTTCATATAAGTTTTGATCCAATTTTCGTTTTGGGTTAACACTCAAAACCTTTTTTCAACAGTTAGAAACTGAGGTACTATGATAAAATACTTATTTGAAGCAGTATTTTCAATTTTTTTGTTGCATTTATGTTAGAATGTAGCTTTGTCAGGATTTTTTTATAGAAAATCTATGGGAAATAAGCAAATGAAGGCCTAAACCTCATTTTCGAATAAAATTTTTGCTTTGCGTTAACGCTTTGATTCCACTTTCAAAGTTAACATTTCTGAATAACAAGATTTTAGCCTTGTACAACAGCCTTTCTTCAAGAAAATAGTTTTCGGCGCTCACTGCTTGAATACGAAAGATTTGTTTAACAAACATATAGCTGAGTTGCAGGAAAAAAATCATAAGATCGATGTTAAAATATGCGCGTCGAAACGACAGAACGTACATGTTCAAAATGAAAGATTTATATAAGTCTTTTAGCTAGTGAAATATAGACCCTAACGTTCGCATTATCTAAAACAATTTTTGGGACCCATCTTGCAATATACTCTGTCTTGAAGTTTCGTTTCCACTTCGGATTGCAATTTTCGTTCAATTGAAGATATATAAGACTACGCCGGACCTTTTCGTCTGAATTCCAAACGAAGACTATGCAAGTTGCCGGATTTTGCGTTGTTAAACAAAGGTTAGAAAGTAAAAGAAGCCTGACGCCGGATGGATATAGAGCTCCGGCGTAATGCCATTTTCGAAGACACACGAAAAAAAAAAAAAAAAAGATCGTACCGATAAGGAATTCTAGCAAAAAAATTAACTCTTTTCGATTAACATTTCAATGCATTTTAAAGTTGCAAAGCGGAACAGAACATACAGGATGTTTTCGCTGTCTGCAAAGCGTTTATTTCGTCTATCTGATGAAACTTTAATGATAAGATATGGTACAAGACAGTTTGCAGCTTGAGGAGCCGATAACTAGGAACGTCCGTGAAGAAATGGCGGTAGAACCACTAAGAAGCGACTAAGTGCATTAAGCTTGATTAAAATCGAGGCCTGTTAATGTTAACACTCTCTAGAAATTTATCTTCTATAATTGGAGCCAGGATTCATAATGATATTTGAAATGATTGTCTCTGACCCTTGGGGAAAAAAGGAACTTCGGCGGCTGACAATTTGTCAATTATATACTTTTCCACTCGGTAGTTATTTCTAGACCGGTCGAAAGTTTTAGAATAAATCAAACCATTTAAGTGACATAAGAATAGGATTAATTCACCTGACACCCCCAACATTATTTCTCGCCATCTGGGCATTTTGTTGACGTTCAAATATTGGCTCAGACGAGGTTAGACTGTGAAGCTTAAACAGATATGTCAAATTACCGACACAAGACATCAAATCAAACTTCGGATCTTTCTCCTCAAACAACGCACCGTGCCAACCAAAACTAGCCCGATTAAATGCGCTAAGTGAGATAAATTAATACGGATTTTATGTAATGCATCGATTATCTCCGTATTATTCACTTAATATAGATACAATGGAAGCCGTTGAATTAAAATCTTTAGGGGTGGCCTTTTTTTTTTTTGCTTAATCCTTCATCAAATTTAACCGGAAGATCCCCTGATAATCACTTACAGAAAAAATAATGCGCGAGGAATATCATTACTATTATTAATATTATTAATGTTATCTGTTTTTTTTCCTCAAAGTTAATCAACTTAAGCGCTACGTTTTGGTGGTAAACTAGATAAAGACCAGCAAAGCCTTGCTTGCTGATTGGCGGTTACCTAACCAAAATTCTTGAACGATAAGGGACGGACCATTACATTTTTGAGAGTGGGAGGGGGGGTTGGGCATTTATTTTGTGCAGAATTTTCACTCTTTAGACAAGACAAGACAAGACAAGACAACGTATTTTATTGGCTCCGTATAAACATATTTACATTGGACTGCTGCCGATAAAGATATAGAATAGTTCAATTAATTAGTTAATATATATTGACTTCAGCGATCGCCGCCCATTGATCTATTTATAATGTCTTTTCCCGCTTTTTTCAGTAAAATTTGTCAAAGAATTTATTGCTTTAGTAGATTAACCCTCTTTTTAAAACAGTCTTGTATATATTTAGCTACTATTTTTTGGATTGGTTTGTTGGGGTTTATGATAACATTGAATTTCTCTTCTTCGCTTAACCATTCTTTTTTAAAGTTTGCTGCCTCCTTTATCTTATTCAGAAGATTTTTTCTTTCTACAATATAATTTAAACATGTTAGTTAAGGAAGTGTGCTTCATCTTCTACACCAACCTTACATACAGGACATAGCCTTTCTTCAGGTTTAGTGTTTCCTTGAACGTTTTGGCATAAAACGAACGCTGCAATACTATTCTCCATCTTAAATCCTACTAAATGGTCGGGGTATTCTGGAATTTCGATTCACGAGTTGAATTTTACATTTAAAGTTCAGGCTGACGCACACGAGGCAAAGAATACATAGTAAAAACGTGATATTTCTTTTAGTCTAAATGTGTTAATGTGTAAATGTGTAAATGTGTAAATGTCTAAATGTTTAAATGTCTAAATGTCTGTTTTTTTTCGGTGAACAACGTTAATGACATTGACTGTATAATGTTCCATCTCTAAGAATATCTTGATATCCTCCTTGATATCTTGAGATCTAGTCTCCTCCGCAGGATACTCGCTAGAGTTTTTGTTCGGCTGCTTTTCGAGAGGGATGGGTATCTTATTTTGTCGTGAAAACGAGGAAGACTTAGGCGAGCGGGGGAGGGAAAGAAAATAGGAAAAGAGAGAGAAGAGAAAAAAGAGCAAAGAGACTCCTGAGTAGGAGGATATTTGAGATCAAGGAACTCTCAAAGCACAAACGAGGTATACCATTTAACAATTATTCCCCAAAGACTCGCGTCTCGGTAGATAATTGTTTTTACGGTATTTTTAACACAAGTGAATTTAATAAATAACAAAGAGAGATTTTTTTTACCTTTTTATTTTATTTTTTTTTATCTTCATTTATTTATCTCTGCAAGCGACACACATCGAGCAATGAGTGTGCGCGTGCGCGCGTTATATTGCACCTGTAGGTGAATATATCCGCATAAGAGGTAAATTATGACCAATGAGCTCGCCAGATTTATCATTCAATTGTGTAAAAATACTAAATCTGTATATATTTATGTCAGTTTCATAATAATTCACAAACGGTGTATAGAGCGTTTTCACGTGACGTCACAGCAGCCATTATGGGGTATCAAAACAATAAATTTTCTATCCTCCGGGAATTGAACTCTACTTTTATGAAAATACTGTGCAGAAAGTTTCTATTGTTTATGACTGTCTTCTCACGTGAGTGAAAACGCTCTATACATATTGCTCTTTTAATTACGTAATTTTATGTATGAATTTAACGGCGCGACTGACATCTAAGCTTATCTTGTCCGACTACCGATAATTACTCAAATGCTTCAACGTTTAAAGATGGTTAAATTAGTTGACTAAATCCACAGTCAAAGCCAATTGCACTCTTATTGGAATGGAATACGTTCTCGAAACCAGCGCCGGAGATATATTATCCCTTCTAGTTGTATTTATTACCGTAAGAGTAGACAATAAAGGTATATAAATTGTTGTAAAAGTAGATTGATGAATGGTATTAATACGCGAAGCAAGAATTATTTTACAAGATATCTGTTCCACCACCTCGTTGACGTATACCGTAAATATACAATATGTAGTGAAAATGTCAGACTTATTACGTCAAATAGTCAGAGTTTATTAGTTTCCGAAACGCATCTCCGGGAAGTGACCATTGACCAATCAGACACTCCCAACTGGGCACATGTGTGGTGAATCAGGACCAGGTTTCTGCTTGCTATTTTACTACTTAAGTTTTGCGTAGCTACGATTTTTTAGCTTTGCGGGAAAGGAAAAATGAACGAAAACGAACGAACGAACGAATGAACGCGAACGAACGAACAAACGAACGAACGAACGAACGAACGGATTCGACAGAACGAATTTGAAAGAACTAAAGAGCGAAAGAACGAACGAAAGAACGAACGAAAGAACGATAGAACGAAAGAACGAACGAACGAACGAACGAACGAACGAAAGAAAGAAAGAAAGAACGAACGAAAGAACGAAAGAAAGAAAGAACGATAGAACGAAAGAACAAAAGAAAGAACGAACGAACGAAAGAACGAACAAAAGAAAGAACGAAAGAACGAAAGAACGAAAGAACGAAAGAACGAAAGAACGAAAGAACGAAAGAAAAACAGAAAGAAAGCTGTGAAAAGAAAAAGGAAAAGAATAAAGGTTGTTTTATGATTTTTCTATTTAAACTGACCTTTCTCTTTTCATTTTTTCTCTCCTATTTTCTCTTGAAACTAATATTTAAACCGTAAACACTTTTTTTTTTTTTTGTTTTTTTTTTGTTTTTGCTTCCTTCAGGTAGCTTAAAATACTTAGCCTGAAAAGAGATGTGGTAATAGGAGTATTTCTGGTTCAGTTCTGGTCAGCTTATCTTGACGCAGATCTTGACATTAAGCTAAAATCTAGCAAGGAACTAGTTTCATAGTAACACATCCTCATTAGTTCCTACTTAGCCACGCTAATTATTTTCCTATAAAAAGGCATGAGGATATATGTATGAATTAGCAGCCGTCAAAGGTCAACATTTTGCTATATAATCTCCAGAGGGTTGCATTTGGTAGCGTCATACTAGATCGACACTCGACACGTACGAATTCGGCTCACCTGAAACATATAAATTGGTAAGTTTTAGAGGATTTTTTTTCTCATCTGCTTCATAGTTTACGCAACTACGACTAGCTATATTTCGTATGTATATCAAATCTTCATACTTTAGCGAAACTTATTTTGTAGAAATCGTTTTAACACAGTTATTGCGATTCGGCTTATCTCGGCGATCATAAACAGTTGAAAATATAAGGTAATATTATAACATAGCTATCAATAGTTTGGTAGTTTCGTTTTCAATTATCTCTCTCTAAAGAATGTCTTCGTATTTTGGTATAAAAAGCAAAAAGTATAAGTATAACTTCATTTATATCAATGACAATTGCAAAAGTTCAAAGCGTTCTCTCTACTTAGAAATTTCAAAATAAACGCACATTCGTCTTCGAGCTGTAGACGTTTCTGTTTTGTAATATTTTTCGTGTATTCATGGGTCTTTAAATCTAACTAGCAAATCTATTTATCTAGTTCAGGATCTTTTAGGAATCCCAATCGATTATTTTCCGACTTTTAGCGCAATAACAAGGTACTGACCGATCGAGTGACAAAAAAAAAAAACAACAACAACAGTTTACATTATTTAGTTTTAGTCAGTCTACATAGTCATGTAACATATTATCGATATCTCTCTATCAATCATTAAACCGTTGAGTTGCTGTAGGCAAAATCAGCAATTCATGTATAGTAATCTCCATAATATATCAATCCGAGTCAGGGCTCTATCGATGTTATAACTTTAGGACGTTATGTTTATAACAAACGCCCAATAATGTTTTAGTCTACGCCGTTGAACTTCTGGTCCAGATGAGTTCTTTATTTCATCTCTTTAATTGTTAATAATCTTTAACTCAAAAAGCATCGTATATTAAACATTTATTACAACGGTTTTTGAGTTCAAAATTACCCTAGAGTACACATGATATATAGAGGATATTACATGGGCGCGCGGAGATACGAAATTTATCTTCGAGTGTTGAAAAGATCTCTCACAAGTAAGCGCAGCGATATTAGATATTAGACTAATACACTTTAGTAGACCCTAATTCCATTGTTTTCTTTTGTATCTATTTGACTATTACACGTTGACTAATATTTTTTATTTCACGGGTTAAATGCCTTCACTCTAATACAATAAAATAATCAAAGTAACAATTCGTTTCGGAGTTATTTTCATTGTCAATTGAAACTAACATACCTTAAGCGTGATCGGCAGTTTGGCTACTAAAATAGAGTCTACCTATCTATCATTATTCCCCTATACCACGCATCATGCCATTTTTTAATATAATACAGATAAGGATATCTTTAACCGGGTTATCAAGTTAGTAAGGTAAACGTTTTGTTAGAGCAAAATATTGTTCTTGACTGGCTGATGCGTGTCAATGCCGAATTATCGTATCTGACCTCACATAATGGAACGTAAATTAGATCAAGGATAGCAAACGTAGGGATAGGTACGTTTTTCATGGGGGGGTTTCAGAGGGGATAGTTATCAGTAAATGTTTAAACTTCTGTGGAGGGTGACGAAAGTCGTTTCTTTGTTGACTTCCAATAAAAAAGGAACCTTATCTAACTCTAAATGATAACCTATTGAATAGATTATACAGGTTTTTTTACTTAGGTTTCTCACTCTCAGATATTTTACTACGACGTAGGACTAGCGTCTAAAACGTCAGTAAGTTTTTTCATCTTTTCACGGTGTATAATTTACCCTTTTATCATTACTGTTTCATTAGAAACACCGACGCAGCTCACACTAGTTTTTAGCTAGATATCTCTACAGTATTTCATTATATTTATTCGGCGATTCATAAAGCTCCAGTGTATGAGATGTGTGCATGGACGTGACTGACTAGACTGCGAGCTAAGTCTCTATATTTCCCTTGGTCACGGTCCGTCTGTCTGTCCGTGTCGATTGGTCGAGGAAGATAACCAATCTTCCTCGACCAATCAACACGGACAGACAGACGGACAGTGACCAAGGGAAATAGAGGGACTTAGTTCGCAGTCTAGTGACTGACAGATTTTTTGAAGCGACCTGAGTAATAGTAGGGATGGATGGAGATCGGTGGCCGGCGAACAATTTTGGTATTTTATTGTCGATATAAAAGAAAACTTAAAATTCTCGAAACTAGACTGAACGAATCAAAATGTTTTTGTCTTTTCGTTGGTTCTGTTTCATTATTATTATTATTATTATTATTATTATAATTAATAATAAAATATAATAACTCTATAGGCCTTACATATATATAGATATCAAGCAAAATAATAACAATAATGTAATAATAATAATAATAAGTTTGTAAATCATTAAAAAAAATAATAATAATAAAAGAATATTTACATTATGTACTTTGTGAAAATTTAAAGAGAAAAAGTTACTATTACTATTACTAGTTACTATTACTTATTATTATTATTATTATTATTATTATTATTATCATCATCATCATTGTTATTATCATTATTATTATTATTATTATTGTGATATCATTATTACATTTATCTGCGCTCATTTTAATCTTGAAATTTATTTAGCAATTATTCTTTTAGTATTCGAAATAAGGTATTTAATTATGACCATTATTATTATCATTATCATTATTATTATTATTATTATTATTATTATTGTGATATCCTTATTATATTTATCTGCGCTCATTTTAATCTTGAAATTTATTTAGCAATTATTCTTTTAGTATTTGAAATAAGGTATTTAATTATGACCATTATTATTATCATGATCATTAATAATAATAATAATAATAATAATATTATTATTATTATTATTATTGTTATTATTATTATTATTATTATTATTATTATTTTCTGGGCAGCCCCTTCCCCAATTCCTGGGACCTTGCTACACCCCTTAGCCCGGTTGTACGAAGCCTGGATAGCGTTATACGACGAATAAATCTTATTCAGTTGATAAATTTGATAAATTTATTGGATAATTGCATCGACTTGTCCACTGGATAAGGGTTTATCCGCCGGATAGCGCTGTCCAAGCTTTGTACAACCGGGCCATTTAGCAATTATTCTTTTAGTATTTGAAATAAGGTATTTAATTATGACCATTATTATTATCATGATCATTAATAATAATAATAATAATATTATTATTATTATTATTTTATTTTATTTTATTTTTTATTTTATTTTATTTTATTTTATTTTATTTTATTTTTTTTCTGGGCAGCCCCTTCCCCAATCCTGGGACCTTGCTACACCCCTTAGCCCGGTTGTACGAAGCCTGGATAGCGTTATACGACGAATAAATCTTATTCAGTTGATAAATTTGATAAATTTATTGGATAATTGCATCGACTTGTCCACTGGATAAGGGTTTATCCGCCGGATAGCGCTGTCCAAGCTTTGTACAACCGGGCCCTGGCCTGCAAGTGTGTATATTTCAATATTTTTCACTCATTTCGTTTGTGTTTGCCCCCCAGAAGTACAAGAAATCACTGGTGGCGTAATATTGCCCATTTAATAAGGAAACCTTGGACGGAATAAACCACTTGAATCGAAGTTCCTTGACAGAAAACCACAAAATATGACTAACTTCACCCCGACCACGCCAGCATTTAACCTTCAGACCGGAAAGGAAGACCATTTTGTGGCTAATGTCACAATTCGTGCCATATTCACTCTGATTGGTGTCTTTGGTAATGGACTCGTGCTCTTTATCATATCAAGCAAGAAAATGCGTAAAACTAACAACGACGTTTACTTACTTAGCCTTGCCTGTGCAGATTTGCTTTATATCTGCTTTGCAAATGCCCGGTACCTTTACAATTATTTGGACTATACTCCAAGATCATTATTCTACTGCAAAGTTGTTTTTCCCATTCTCAGCGTTCCCTACAGTGCTGGTATATTCATAATCACCATCATGGCCATTCAGCGTTGTCGTGTTATACTCAACCCGTGGAGGCCCAAAGAAGGAATCTGGTGCGCATATTTAAGCATTGCTATCGCTTGGTTTCTCTCACTTCTTGTTGTTCTTCCTGTGACAATCTTTGCACAGAACAAAGGTGTGTTTTGTCCAATGATTGGAGATGGCTGGTCTAAACACGCTGATTATATTTACTTTGTACTGGTTACTGTAATTCAGTATCCAATTCCTTTGTTAATCATCACTTTTGCGTACGTAAGGATTGGTGTCTACATGAGAAAACCAAGAGTTCCTAGGCTTAGTGTCATTGCTAGGGGGAACACTCTCCGCAGTCCATCTGATGAAACACGTAAGGAGAGCATACAAATCACCAAGACAGTTGGAGTTATTGTTCTTCTCTTTGCCATCCTGATGTTACCGCTACAGATAGCCATGCTGACAGGCATGGGGTTTGGTGTTAGGGAACCCTGGGTATCCCTTTTGTGGGACTATGGTGATGTCTTTGGGACCATCAACAGCAGTTTGGATCCATATGTTTATAGCGCACGCACCAAGGAGTATAGAGAGCTGATTTCTAAATGGGTTGCTTGGTTATGCCCGTGTTATAAGAATTATAAGAGACGCCAATCTGGATCCAGGTGCTCTCGGAATGACCGAAGTGTGTTTCCGACCGGCCACGAGAAGTGCTTCACAAATGACGAGGTTCTCCGAACAATCGAGGACGTATCGATTCATTTCCCAGAAAAGAAAGATTCGATCCGCAAGCTTTCGTTTATGCTAAAAAATGGGAATGCAAAGATAACTGAAGACCCGTGTTAATATTGGAAATAATGGTAAAACAAACAACAGACCAAACCAGCAATAGCAGATAATGTGGATGCATGCAAATGAGATGCAAATGAGACAACAAGCATATTGTATGGACCCGATAGCCCCACTTGTATGATACTTAAACAAAAAGAATATCTCATTGCGGGCCCAACTGTAATAACAGCAATTCGTGATAGCAAGGAGAACGCATTGATAAAACGCTTGTGGCGCTCATCCCCAAGGTCGGAAGAAACAGAAGCACTATTAGCGTGGGCATGCGTCCAATCTTTAGTCTAGCATGTGGAATTTCCAACCACTCGTAGATTAAATTCATTGTAAAGAGGACCGACACTTTCTTCCCTGTTACTTTGCAAGCCCTGGGTGCTGATTGATAGATTCAGTATTACTTTACAAGCCCTGGGTGTTGATGAATCGAGATTGAACCCACAACAGATAACTGGTCTATTGATGTTTGACCTTATGTTGAATGAAGTCCATAATTGGGTTAGACAATAAGAACATGGTGTCAATCCTAGCCATGTAAAGAGACTTCTTTATCGAAATATTGAATGACAAAGCTCATCAAACCAATATGAACCATGGATTGTGAAATCCTAGCAAGTGACTTTTATGGAACAAGTCTTCTCCGAAGCATTTACATACTTTGTGTGAATGAATTAAAATACGGGTGTAAAAATGTAAAGTTAAAAATATATATACATATAAAAACAATAAAAAAGGGGTAAATTGCTAAGTCGGGCTTAGATAAATGCAGAATTGAAGCCGTTTAAAAAAACGTATAGCAATTTTCCATATTGAAATGATGCATGGATAGTATAACTTCGTTTGTAGAGAAATGTTTTCGTGCTTACTGCCAGATTTAATTTGTTACCATCGGTTAAGTTAAATATAAGCAATAATAAGTAACAGGTCAGCTCTGGTGCGAACAGTCGACGGTGCTTAATTGCTTAATTACTTAATTAAGCAATTGATTGCTCATCCAATCTGTCATGTATAGTAATGGGCTTTTCAAAATTATCTTGGATGTGAGGCGAGCATGAAAATACATATAAGATATCAGACTTTTTGGGATGAAATTTGTAATGTTTTTTTTTTTTTTTTTTTTTTTGTATTTTCCTAGCTAACCTAGTATTCAAGATCTTGAGGAGGATCCGTTGTTTTCCAAAGTTATATATCGGGGATGTAGGATTATTTTATATCTGCTGGAAGACACCAGTAAGCGAAAGAACGAACGAACAAAAAAAAAGGAAAGGAAAGGAAAGGAAAGGAAAGGAAAGGAAGGAAAGGAAAGGAAAGGAAAGGAAAGGAAACGAAAGAAGAAAGTAAAAGAAAAGAAAAAAAAGAAAAACTAACTAAACACAAGTAATCAATTAAATGAACGATTAAACAAACAATTAAATGATCACAATCAGGCAAGGAATAAAATAAATTCGTTAAACATGGAAATAAGCTGAATCTCCATTGACAATTGACAATGACCACAAACTTTCTGTGGCAAGGTGTCCTAGGTCATTGGATCATAGAGTATGCATTTGCTACATTGTCAGGTTGGTATCAATAAGTATTAAGCAAAAAATGGTTAACTGGGACACAACTTTTGTAATTTTAACTTGGTTATAACATTAAATAATACGTAATAAATATTTAAAAATGTCAGATGGGACGCAACTTTTTAAAATGAGCTTGTTTCAAATATTTTATTGATTATTTAACAAAGTCAGGGACCCCAGTCCATAATATGAAATATTAATAATCTATGACACCCATATAAGTAAGAAAATGTGGACGAATTTTGCCATGGTCATGTGTCTTGGAAATTCCAGGATTAGAGTGAAAGCATTTAACCCGTGAAATAAAAAGTTCAACGTGCCAATAGTCACATAGACACAAAAGAAAGCAGTGGAATTAGAGTCTACTAATGTGTGTTAATCTAATATCTATTTCACGGGTTTAATGACGTCACTCTACCTTGACAAAAATGTATTACTCAAGAGAATGACACGTGGTCTGAATGATGCACTACATAAAAAAACGAGTGTTCTTAGACAAGACCATGAAGAGTTGAAGATCTTCTTGGCGTTAACAAGCAACAGCCTCACAGAACAGCGGATGGACGAAAGCTTCTTGCCGTCGTCAAAATCCAGCCGCGCTCAGTGTTGAGTGCGCCTCATAAGATGACGTCCAAGTGGATTGTACCAATAACCCCTTTTCTCACTTGGTAAACACTACTGTTTCATTTTCAATGACTAAAGAGTCCTCTGCACAGGCTTAGCCTCGCTTAAGACCTAGCAAATCATTCGCAAAAATCAGCTGTCAGTAAAAATGTGCAACTTGAACAATACCTGTCCAATGTTTTAATATCCAACGGACTTTTAATACAGTAGTATCTGGGAAAAGCTGACTTGTAAGCAAGCCAAGACCGTTTTCTCAAGGTTGCGTGCGCATCGTAAAGGCACTTGACGGGCCACGATACCAGAACACGAGCTTTATGATGAGTATATATTATTTTGCATTGCTATGAAAAATCTTTGATAAGAATTCATAGAATTGATTACTTTCCTCTTTAAATATAAAACTGGTTTCTCAATTTACTGGATTTACGTTTTTCAGTTTTGTGGCCCGTCAAATTGGATGCGCACGCAACCTTGAGAAAACGGTCTAGGCCTTTTCTGAGTTCAAACAGGATGCAATATGGTCTAGCTAGATTCGGTGTCAAACATCACCATATAAGGCAAGATTAACACAGAACATGATGTTTGTACTCAAGCTTAGCCACAATGCAACATGTTCTCTATCTCAGAAAAGGTCTATGTGGACTTCAAAAGCAGCGATATTCATCTAATGCGAAACTGATGCATTGTACGTTTTATTTTGATAACACAAGTAGGTCTTGAAAAATATGGATAGGCTGAACAATGGCAATGGAATGGATGACAAAACAAGGATAACTGCATGGGATCAGAAATACACAGGTATAGTTAAGATTAATATGAATAATACAGAAGTACAAAGCTAACACAAAAGATGAAATAAATGCTAAAAATGTGCCAAAAGTTGTTTTGACGTAACCTCGTTAATCCATCACGAATTTTTATTCCAAAACTTTAATTTCAAAAAATTTTAGACTTTTTTTGGAAATTGAAATGACAAGTCCGTTAATACAGTGCAAACTGAAAACCGTGGACACCTAGAAATATTTCAAGAATGTTTCTTATATAAACCAATCAGAAGCGTTAATGTTATCTTTCCGTTATCTTGTGGTTAGAAAGTCAATTCTAATTGGCCAAAGAGCAATAGAAAATTTCTGGATTATTTCTACGAGTACGAGTTGCAGTTTATGATCTTTATTTATTGGCTTAAAAATCAGATCCCGATTTTTTTAATAACTTAGAACCGGCCATCCATCTCATATGGAAGTCACTCTTTATGAATCTCCCCGTAACAGAAAGCAAAATTTATATATAAAAATAAAAATTAAAAATAAAATAAAATAAAATAAAATAAAATAAAATAAAACTTAATGGATTTATTTAATGAAAAGGGAGGCACTTCCAGTGCAAATTAATCCCCATAGCAACGCCTTAATGGCTAATATGTACATGCATAGATCAGTATTCTAGAATTAGCAGTACATTCCAACGCTCTTCATGATATTTCCTGGAACGCCAGTTCATAATATGACGATATTTCAACAAAGCTTACCGTAGTCAAATAGGGCTAGCACGTCGTGCTAACAAATCAAATCACTTGAAAAATAGTTTAGCAGTGCTTATCTTACAAACCTTACAGCGTGAATTCAATGAACATGCATGCAATCATTTATATGATGAGTGATCAGTGCTGATGGACATAACAATAAACAAATTTAGATAGAAAGATATAACTAGCTAAAAACTAGTGTGAGCTGCGTCGGTGTTTCTAATGAAACAGTAATGATGAAAAGGTAAATTATACACCGTGAAAAGGTGAAAAAACTTACTGACGTTTCGGACGCTAGTCCTTCGTCGGAGTAAAAGAGGATATAACTAGCTAAAAACTAGTGTGAGCTGCGTCCGGTGTTTCTAATGAAACAGTAATGATGAAAAAGTAAATTATACACCGTGAAAAGATGAAAAAACTTACTGACCTCTTTTACTCCGACGAAGGACTAGCGTCCGAAACGTCAGTAAGTTTTTTCATCTTTTCACGGTGTATAATTTACCTTTAAATTTAGATAGACTGAGCCGCACACGGACAGCTTCCGAAATAGGTTTTTCATTCCAATTCAATGTATGTCTAAGCTTCGGTGGATGTCATGATCACTATAAAGACATATCTCATTGGCAGACTGGCTAAGCTTTAAATAAATCTCTTAATAAATCCTGTTTAATCTTGAAAACATAGTTCTAACTAACCGTGACTCGAACTAGAGCGGAATTTGTTTGATTGGGAAAAGATAAGGCAAATCTGACCGTATCGTATTTTACGCTTATTGGATGAGTTTCTGGAAGACAATGGGAAGCCATTTCAATGTTATATATTCCCACTTATTCGATAACCAGTCTTAATAGAAGCCATTACAATGTTACAGCATGTCGTACCGTAAGTCAGTGTACTGTACGTTTCCCACTCATTGGATAACCATTCTTATGGGAAGCCATTCACTGCTAGGATATGGCGTACTGTTTATATAATTAGGTGCTGTAAGTCAGTACTGTGCGTTCCCCACTCATTCGATAATCATTGTAAAGTCATTTCAATCGTTACAACTGATTGGACCGTGTATGTGCTGTAAGTCAGTATCGTATATTTCCCGCTTATACTATAGCCATTTTATACCTAGCCTATCTTGTTCAGTTAGGCAAATGCCATCGAAAGGCTTGTGTCTGATGTAAGTAATATTTATAGTTCTAAGAATGTTCCTTATAAATGTATACTAATGTTGAACACCCAGAGGCCCGGTCAACTGAAAGTGGCATAACTCAGGCATCACGACTTCTAAAGGTAAATGAAATGATTTGATAGTAATTATGATAACAATAATCTTAATATATATCAGATCACAAAAATAATTCTAAAGGCCGGTTTAGACGGTACGATTTTCGTCTACAACTATCGTATACAACACGTTCGCGTCTGTCGTAGGCGAGTTGTAGGCTTGATTTACATGCTACGACTCGAGTTGTAGGATGGCGCGAGCGTGTTGTATACGATAGTAGTAGGCGAAAATCGTACCGTCTAAACCGGCCTTAAGACATATCAATCCTGGCTTCACACTAATCTAAACGCATCAAAGAGCCTTTTGCTTTGACCTAAAGCCTACTACTTTTCAGTAATCTCATAAAGGGTAATGACACTTTCCACTTTCCATAACCTTGACGTATATATTTTTTACAATTATAACATAGAACAGATACTTCTGAGTGTTCATAATAATTGACTGATGAATGTCAAGAAGAGTGAAAGCGATAAGGGCCAAAGAATTAGAACTGAGCGATAAGGAAGCACGGATTTGACTCTAATACTTGGAGGAACATACCGGATGTACCTCAATGAAACTCCCAAACACAGGAGAATATTTTTGGATCGTAAGTAATTTCTATATTATTTTATTATCAGCCATAGGTTCGCAGATGCATAGATAAACAGCGATAACGATAAATATTAGGAATAAATTCGCCTGGGATTCGATTTCATAACATCACTTGCTGAGCATGTAGAAACAGAGGCTTAGCAGATAAGTTTCTAATGAATTTTGACACGAAATCCCAGAATGATTTTTGGGGTTTAACTTGGAAATGAAATAATTATTGCTTTGGTAATATCGTATCAATATTTCTTTGTACTTTTGAACAGTTACTAGTAGACGTTCTTTCAGTAAATATTATGGTAGACGTTTTCTATAAGTTCTACTATATATCTCGAAGGATTGCAAACTTGCTTCGAAAATTTTCAAATGACGATTAAGATTGCTTTCTCGCTTTCATACACTGGATAGACAAAAAAATTGAAATGACCAAAAATATTCAGCTTAAATTTGATCCGGCGTTGTGAAGCCGGTGCTAGGACATGAAGACTTGAGGCTGATAAATTGATAAGGGTGCCGCACAGCGCCTCTTGAATATATTTTACGATCATCAATCTTTGCAAGCGGTACGGTGCCTCTATCAATATATTTAAATTTTACGAAACTCCGGCTTTCTCGTTGCCGATTTGCTTTTCTGGGCGAAATCCCAGAATGATAACTTTGGCGAGATGAAATTCCCACTGAATCTTCTACTCGGACTCAACTTGGTGAATTTTAGTCTCACCACTCGCATCTCTAAAAGGCTAGGCCTTTATCATCATTAATATTTAATACGTTAAAAATGGCATATATATTTTCGATTAAATTTTTGAAAAGGCGGTGTTTCTAGTTCCACAGCTCTTTGTCAAACCAAATAAATCACATCTAAAGAAAACGTCGAGAGAGAAAAAGTCGAGAAAATATGAACGTCTGAAAATATGACTAATATAAAATATAAAATATAGAATATGAAATTATAGTTCAGAGACCTTTAAGGGACACTTATGATAAAACTAATGCTAGTTATGTAACAGGAGATATCTCTTGCATTATCCTTATGAATCTGTGTTTGACATAGTAGTCGATGATATCTTGGTATACCCGACAGAGGCGACCACCTCTATAATAATAGATCATTTTCATGGGAAACTCCAAGAGATGCACCCGGCAAAGTTTCTATCATATCACTCTTCTGAGTGTTTTTTCTTAAATTTTGACGTTTGAAAAAGACATTAATGATATCTTTATCTTTTTTATGGAAAAAAATGTACCCCACGTTTTATTTATTTATATTTTTATTTATTCGCTTTACAACTAGTGCTTATTTAAATTAAGGAATTGAGGGAAAGAAGAACAGGATCGACAAGAGTCCCATATTAAGCCGGTTCCTTCAAAATAAAGGTTTTGGAAAAGAAAAAGAAAAAAGAAAAAAAAAAAAAAAAAAAAAAGAAAAGAAAAAGAAAAGAAAAAAATAAAAGAAGAAAAATACTGACATATCTTTGAAAAACTACGAGCAACAGGGTATTGTATGAGCACATTTAGAACAGTATGTCTTCCAGGCTCTAGTTCTGTCAACATCAAATGTAATGTCAAGTTTGACAAAATAACCTCTCATTCTCTTGAGTATTATTCCTTTCTTTATTTGCGACGTTAAAAAAACAACATCTCAATGATATAGATAAAACTAGGCAAAGGGAAAAGATCTCGCGGGAAGAGACATATACCCAAAGTTTGTTTATATTATTTCTCTTTTTGTATAGTATTTCTTTTCTTCGATTTTACTGGTTCGTTAAAACTCATTTATGCTATTTGGGGAAAATAGGTGTACCTTTCCTTAATTCTCTTGAATATTATTCCTTTCTTTAATATTATAGTTCCGAATTCTCTGTTGCTCAGGGTTAGCCTCGATTTCTTTGTTCAATATTCATGTTTGTATTCCAGTCAAGGTCGGTGGAATTTCAAATTGTTTGTATTATTGAAACTGTGCATTCCTTACTTTACCTTTGGTATTTGTGGGTATTTAGACGCCGATTCGAGGCTAACCTTGAGGAAATGAGCCTATGATCAATGAACACAGCGGTAATTTTGAACTCAGAAAAAGATCTATTTTGATGTTGGGGAAAAAAAGTGATTGATGATATGAACTCTCACAAACACTCGTTCTCCCATTAATTTTCTAGTATTTTAGGCAAATTGCGGCTTCTAACGAGATCTATTTAATTAGCCATTAAGATTCGAGGAAGATTAATTGGGATTACGATAAAGCCGATAAAACCGCATCTCACTGCAAGACAGTCGAGAAGGCGGAAAAATACAAGCTAAGTTTGAAATAATCCTGGATTAGTTTTATCAGAGAAAATGACCCTATTAGACATGACCCGACAGTATCAAATGTGTACTCAGAACTTGACGCCAGAGTGCATGTTGTCAGCGGTGTTTTGAGTTTTTTCGTGCGCATGACTTCTATCGTACATTGTATTTACACAGATTAAAGGGCCACTTGGACACAAATCGCTCCAAAATTAAAACTCTTTCATTCGAGCTGGAACTTTGCTGAAATAATCTTGAATACATTAAGAACCACTCACTGAAATATCTTTCCGCACAGTCACTTGATTGATAAACCTGTAGTTCCCATTGGGATTTAATTTTTCCTCTGATTGGTGCCAGTCAAAAATGTGACAGGTACCGACTGATTATTTTTCATTGACGGAAGAGATAGGAAAAAATTACGCGTGCAGCTTGAAGCTACAGAGTTAGCGTAACATTTAAAACTGCAATACACCTATTCTCTACTTTCCCATCCCCATAATACTTTGCGTCTTTGGGGGGTAACCAGAGGGTAAAAACCCACTTATTTTGCTGAAGGCTGATCAGACAATGTTGACAACACCTTGTTTGGTATCCAAAGATAAAATGAAGAAGTAAAAAACAGAAAAAGATAAAAGCTTGAAGACGTTTAAAGTAAATTTTAAACATTTTTTCGTAAGTCAATACATTTTCTGTAAGACCAAAACTCTTGATGATCTGTACACGCAAAAATATATTGGAATAAACTGATAATCAGTATCGTACAGATAAAAGCAGGTATAGTATGAATTCAATTAAGAAACCTTTCAATTTGGGACAGTTTTTTGATTGGTTACCTCCCAAAAACGCAAGGCATTATGGGAATGCGAAAGTAGAGAATGTCAAAAACGATCAAATTTCAGATCCAGATTCCGACCGACGACGTGTTTTTAAATAGGTTTATAAAATGTTCTCGATATTTCTAGATCGGAGACACGGTTCGAATGCTACCTTGGTGACGTTGCTACACGTCTGTAAATGTCGTACGTGTTTCATGCGAAATATGAATCTAAACCAAGTCCACGAGGAAGGAGGCACGTTTTTCTCTAAGATCCACAATAAGATATTACCGTCAATATAAGTATATCAACCTCACTATATTAGAATCCTTATGATTGCCGATAATTATGGTCATCTCCGTCTCATCATACTTTACAAAACAGACCGCCTTCTCAGAAAACGATTCGTTTAGGAATACGGCGGAAATCGGGGCAATTCAAAGCCACTGTCTCGAAACGAACGATGATGAATACGCTCTCAATTAATCGCTGATGAAGGTTTCTATTTTGGTTTTAGCCTGAGGGAACTCATTACTGACTCTAATAACATATTGGTCGCTACGGTTAAAGACCACACAAAAAAAGCCGCAAGTCATACTATTCATAAATGAAATAGTTTAAACAAAATTCAGTATACAAAATAACACATCAACTACTTGATTTTTTGGGGAAGTAAACGGCTGTAGAGCGTTTTCACTCACAAGAAAAGGCAGCCATATTGATGTAAAAAGAAAAAACAACAATAGAAACACTTTCTGCACAGTTTTCGCAAAAAATTGAGTTCAATTCCCGGAGGATAGGAATTGTATTGTTTTGGTACATCAACATGGCCGCTGTGACGTCACGTGAAAACTCTCTAGAACATGTTTTGTTGCTTAAAGAATATAAGACAAGTACAAAAAATACAGATCGTAATGCTAGAATTAGCAGCTAGCGACAAAAGAATTCGCCGATACGATTTATTGGTCTTTTTTTTTTTTTCGCTCAGAATTTCAAATAGCGATGATTTATTTTTCATTGATTTTTTTTTTAGGTTCGGTATTCTAAAAATCGTGCATGCGCTCTGATTATATTGGCTGCGCGAGCGGGCGGTATTTTCTGCCCGCGGCCTGGTATCCTGACGTAAGGCTTGTGTCATCGAAGCGCACGCATGGGAAAATTGATCGATAAACAACAAAACAAACTGCAAAAAAGAAAAAAAAAAAAAAAAAAAAAAAAAAGGAAGGGAAAAAAAAGTAAATTGGCGTAAAATATTTGTTCACCGGCCAAAAGTCTATCCGGATACGGAAAACTGTGCCCAAGTTCTTGAATATACGGACCTATGCCCTTAGTCCATACTAAACTAAACTATAATTGCAATAGACCATCCACTTCACCAAGGAATCATCTGATTTCCCCATTTTAGATCACGTGTCTTTCCTCTGAGAAAGAGATTATTTGTTTGAGTGATGTCCATACATTCATGTGTTTTAATTTCTTATGCGCAACTGTCAAACAAATGATACAATAGGGCATGACACGTGGTCTGGAATGGGAAAAAAAGTCCAGTAGATTAGGTATATTGGCAATATGGCTATTTGTGAGCCAGTTCGACGTTATCGACTGAACAAAATCCACCAAAACAAAACTCTTATGTTAACAATATAGGTAATACTACAGCTCCTCTGATAATAATTTTAAAAGGAATAGAAGTGTACAAGGGATCTCGACGTTTTAACTATTACTTGTATATATTAGTGCACATGATTTCTCCGCCCACGATCACTAAGGTCTGAAGTGAGATAAAGTACTCCCTGGTGCTAATGATAGGATCTGGTCACGCTAATTTTTCAAGAAACATGATAGAAAGAAAGAAAGAAAGAAAGAAAGAAAGAAAGAAAGAAAGAAAGAAAGAAGAAAGAAAGAAAAAAAGAGAGAGAAAGACAAAGAAACATGATCAAAGCAAAATAATCACTCAGAAATTTTTAGTTTGCCTATTCTCGACTTTCACATTCCCATAATGCCTTGCGTTTTTGGGGGTAACCAATCAAAAAACTGTCCCAAATTGAAAAAAAAAATCATCTCTTTAGCTTTAAGTTTTTCCCCCTAGAATTAGTGATTTTTTTGTTGTTGAAAAAATCAGGTTTTTATTCAATAAAATATCTAAAATGTATACTTTATTTCGTACTAATTAGTTCGCACTATTTCATGGATATATGCATGGTTTGCACTCTAGCTCAAGCAACACAAACGCAAATGGGAACACAAAACTATTTTTAATGTAAACGAGTACTACTGCGATTGCGTATCTTAATTTGTTTGTATTTGCTTTGTGAACATTGCTTGAGTTTGCATTGGCGTTGCTCTTCTTGTGAACAAGGCTATAAATGATGTCGTTTAGTGAAATTTATTTGATTACCAATTACCTTATATCTATGAAACAGTAATCTAAGACTAGCACTATTCTAATAGTAATGAAATATTTGTAGCATATATAAGTGAGTATGAGAGAAGCAATTGAAGGAGCTACTGCACAAGTGAGTAAAGAGATCTAAAACAAGTAAAGTTTGTTGGAAGGGGTGCCTTTAATGTACACGCTACGACATGCCGTAACATTCGAATGATTTGCTTAAGATATGACATGTCGTACCATGGCTTCCCATAAAAATGTTTATCGTATAATATAAGTGGGAAAAATACAGTAACATTCAAATTTGTTCTCATAAGAATGGTTATCGAATGAGAAGGAAACATACGGTACTAACGTACAGCACGTACAAGATACGGCATGCCGAAACATTCAAATGGCTTCTCATAAGAATGGTTATCGAATGAGAAGGAAACATACGGTACTAACGTACAGCACGTACAAGGTACGGCATGCCGTACCACTGAACTGGCTTCCAATGAAAATGGTTATCATATCACTGTGCGAAAAAATACGACATGCCGTAACATAGAAATTGCTGCCCATAAGAATGCTAGCTTCGCCATAGTACAATATGTGCACAGCCACGACATACCGCAGCATTGAAATGGTTTTCCGACTTTTTGTTTGATGTGTGATTCATCCAATCAAAAAAAGCCAAAAATTAAATTTATAGAAAAAAATACGGTGTACAGCATTTCAGCATAGTACGACTTAAATGAACCCTTTTCAAAATAGTCTTGAATGCGAACCCGGGCTAAAATAAAAATACAAAAGAAATGCCACAAATTCCATCGAGAAAAAGTGTGATTTCTTTTGTATTTCCTTGTTAGCCATGATACTAATTTGAGAAGAGTCCATTGATTTTCCCGTTTATATCCCAGCTCTTTTCCTGCAGCTCAAATAAGGTATGACGTGACGCAAGCGCCGTTATATCCTCTCTCTCTCTTGATCCGTAGCATTTTAAGTACTTTTAAGTATCTGAACGCAATCAGACAATGCGTTGGAATAATTTGTAAAGATTCCACAATGAACCATGAACACGCTAGCTAAAGCTAGAATTTATTTAACTAGCATAAGTTTTCATCAAAACAACTGAAAGCGCCAAATCTCTGCTAAAGACCAAAGGATCGATTCTGTACCAAAGCCGAAGTAAACTATTTTCTTCTTGATTCAGGTACCAGACTGAAAAAGTTTCAGCAAGACCAAAACACGGTATGTTCATGTACAATAATAATATTTATTTAGCTTTAGAAACCATTTTTGACACTCACGTACTCGCTCTTAGTATAGTTTTGTTGAACTATATCTAGTTATTGGCGAGATGAGAGCATTTTTGTGTCCCACTTAGCTTCATTTAGTAAAACGAAAATAATCGGTCATAAAATAAAAACATAATTATTGACTGAACTTAAATTTTTGCTTTTGGAAATTCCGCTTTGAATGACTTTGTTCGTAGCATGTTTATAAGAAGAGGCGATTTCTTTTGAACTGAAAGTTTTTAACTAAACTGAATTACATTTTTACTTTATTTTTATTTTATTTTTCGGTTCTTATTCCAAAACGTTATCTTAAGTTATCTACCTATCTATCTATCTATCTATCTATCTATCTATCTATCTATCTATCTATCTATCTATCTATCTATCTATCTATCTATCTATCTATCTATCTATCTATCTATCTATCTATCTATCTATCTATCTATATATGTATATTTTTTGTCGATATTTCAAAGGATGTGATGAAATATTTTCTGCCCTTCTCTTGTCTCTCTCTTTACTATATTTCATCAGAAAAAAACTGCTAGTAAAGCCGGGAAGAAATATTCAATCAATTATATAAGTTCGCCACAAAAAGCGGGCCTTTAGTGCATGATTCTTTATATTGATGTAACTGTATTTAGAAATATCTGAGTAAATGGCCTTTCTTCTAAATTATTCTGCATGCTAAGTAATTTTAGTGGGTTTTTTTTGTCTAAATGTTTTGTAAATAGAAGAAAATCATAATGCCTTCCATGTTTTTTCCTGTTAAATTTTGTATTGCTTTGCGTCCTTGCAGTTTTTAACTTCTAAATAATCCTAGAATAAACTTTATTTCTTATCCATTTATCTATCATTTTCATATTTATTTATTTAGTATTCATTTTGTTTCGCTTTACATTTTATTGTATTTTTTATTTTTTATTCGTAGTTTTTAATTTCAAAACAATCCTAGAATAAACTTTTTTACTTCTCTATTTGTCTATATTATTTCTACACTCATTTATCTGTTCATTTTATTTCGATTTACATTTTCTTGTATTTTGTATTATTTTTTATATATTTTTTATTTGTAGTTTTTAATTTCAAAACAATCCTAGAATAAACTTTATTGCTTATCTATTTATCTATTATTTCTACATTTATTTATCTATTCATGTTACTTCTCTTTACATTTTCTTCCATTTTTTATTTCTTTTTTTATATATATTTTTATTTAAAGTTTTTAATTTTAAAATAATCCTAGAATAAACTTTACTAATTTCTCTATTTTTTCTATTATTCTACATACAGTTATCTATTTATTCATTTTATTTTGCTTTGCATTATCTTTGTCACGTTCTATATTTATCTGTTATTGCATTTATTTATCTTCTTTATTTGCATTATTCATGGTACAATTTCGAAAATTCTCGTTACAAATGAAATATAGAAACTTTACTAATTTCTCTATTTTTCTATTATTTCTACATACATTTATATATTTATTCATTTTATTTTGCTTTGCATTATCTTTGTCACGTTCTATATTTATCTGTCATTGCATTTATTTATTTTCTCTTTTTGCAATATACATGGTACAATTTCGAAAGTTCTCGTTACAAAAAAATATAGAAATATAGAATATAGAATATAACCATTCAAAATAACCAAAGAATATACCTAACGTTGTCTTAAAGAACTATTAATGTCAATTAGATGATTTTGACATATAAGTCATAAAGCTATCTAGGTTATTAGATGAAATTCTTGCTTCAAAAACCATATTATCCTAATACACATTTTAACAAAACCCAAAATCTGTATGAACAAAGAAATGTTGTCTCGATAAAAACAGTTAGAACGGTTTTTTTTTTTAGAATTTTTATGGCTTAGAAAATATCCTAAAGAGAATGTTTTTTTGACATGTGTGGGATTAAAAATCCCAAATCTCTGCATCAAAAGGGCACATAAACCCTTATTATATCATTAAGTGACATTTTTTGACAGCAGTTTATATATACGATAGATTAGGGATGATCAATATCGAGGAGTTGGTATTCTGAATAGAGAGAAATTATTTAAATCTTTCACTGGTTCGTTTTTAAGTTATGGTTAGAGCACTAGTATATAGTGCGGTTTCATAATTTCTTAAAAAAGGGAAAATTCATAATTATAATTATGCCTCTTCTATAAAGATGAAGGATTGTCATCGATATTTATATGTAAGTCATGCTTGGCTGGCATTTTCCCTTTTGAGTAAGTGTAAAAATAACTTAAAGATAAATAGAGACATAAGGGAAAATATAGATGTATATATTTGCTTTATTTAGAAAAGGAAAAATTCCGTAAGAATTTCCTTCAGAAACTCGTGTTTTAGTTTATATTTATTACTGAGCTTTTCTGTTTATGATTTTGACTCAAACCATCAAGCTTATCGAAGATTTAGAAGTGATTAGGATTAGCATTATACCGGGGAGTCTGATGGGCTTTTGTCAAAAATCAACTTAGGTTGCTAACCGTATTTGAAATATGGTTGAACCTAATGGAAATATTTACTAAGCTCATTACAGAGAGTGGGTGAGAGGGAGAGGGGAGAGAGAGAGAGAGAAGAGAGAGAGAGAGAGAGAGAGAGAGAGAGAGAGAGAGAGAGGAGAGCTAGAAGAGAACGCTAGGTCTTACTGAGAAGAGACTTCCTCTTCCGAGAAGTCAGCCTGGAGCGCCGTATAAGAATCCGCCAGCACCAGCGAAGGACTAGCTCCTCCCTCCTCCAGGGGACTCTGAAATCCGTAGAAGGAAACGAGTCCTGAAAGAAAGAAAGAGGCCTTAAGGATAAAGAAGAAAGAAAGGAAAGAACGAAATGAATGAAATGGGGAAAGAAATTAACTAGGATCTTTTTGAAAGAGAGGGACTGGGCGTCACTTTTTCTGCCCAGTACCTCTCCGTTGTCAACTCAATGGAACGCCTGGCTACTCAAAGCTAAGCGATTAATTTTGGAATATATATATATACATACATAGGTGGGTTTTTTTTTTTTTTTTTTTTTTTTTTGGTGCTACTTCGATAAGTAAACAATGTATCTAAAACTAGACTACGACTACACAGATTTCCGCCAGTGAGATCGAATGGGGGCTTAACTAAAATAAGGTTGCCTTTTTTAAGGAAACGCTGCATTCTCGTACCCAAAGCCTTCTCAGCTTTCAAGGGTCTGGGTACTAGAATATGAAACGCCGCTATTCATGAATGTGGATATTTTACTTCAACTTACTTTTCTGATTTTTCTTACTTTTATTTTTCTTAATTCTTTTTCACCTCTCTTCTTTTAGGCCTGTTCTTGTCTTTTCCTATTTCCCTCCTTTTTGCTTCCAATTCTTTCCAATTCTGACAAGGAAAAAAGTTGCCGAGAGGAAACGAAAAAATATTGGGAAAATCAGTGTCATTTGATTAATTTCTACTTAATCATATGGGTTAAATCTTGAAGGTTCTATAGAATAGAGATAGAATAGATTAAAAGCAAAACAAATAGTGGTCACTTTATTATAGATGATCACACGGGAAGATTTCCTTACAGCCATGTGTGGGAGTAGCGTTAGTCTTTTGGTTCTATATTGCATATTTTATTTGCTGTTGAGTGTGCAAATTATTTCTTCCTATTCATCATCAGCCCCTAACCTCTTTGTCATTATCATCACCCTCACCCTCACCCTCACCCTCACCCCTCACCCTCACCCTCACCCTCACCCTCACCCTCACCCTCACCCTCACCCTCACCCTCACCCTCACCCTCACCCTCCACCCTCACCCTCACCCTCACCCCTCACCCTCACCCTCACCCTCACATAGTTTATTTAACATATATGCAATTTTACCACGCAGACCGCGTGGTAAAATTAATCCAACCAGGAAAAGATATTTAACATCTAAAAGTCAAACTACGATAAGCGGCTTTCCATCAAAGCCGAAATAACTAAATAAACATCCTCTCTCTTAATATCACAATAAAGAAATGATTCGTGCAAAAAAATATAAATTAAATGGCGTGATATTTGAAAGAACACCGAGGTATCTTTACGACATCTTTTTCGCACACCTGGGGGAAAACACAATTAGGTTAACCACAAAAATTGCATATTAACTTAATTCACTTCAGAATCTGACGTCTATAGCTAATAAATCTTATTTTATAGCAGTTTTATCGAAGAAAGGCCTATGCTAAAGCCTAGACAGTGTCTGTATTGTTATGCTTGTAAAGTTTATAATGCGGTTTATCGCTCCAAAGAATTTAATATTTGAGGGCTAAATCATGGACTTGAAAATGCAAGATTTCTCCAGCTAAGTATATATCTTGCTCAAGCTAGCTTTTTCGCTATGAATACTGTAGAAAAATGAAGACATGATTGCTTTATTTACTAAGGTAAGAAAAATAACATTGAATATAGGAACTTATATGGATATATTGGTTAGTTTTTAAGAATAGTTAACAAATAGCAATATTTTAATGAATTCCAAGCAGAGAGAGTAGGCTTTAACCTCCATTTTTTGTGTGTTTTTATTTTATTTATTTTCTGTTTTTTTTGTTTTTTTGTTAAGCTTGAGTAAATCTTATCCAAGGATTTCAAGATCGGATTTTAACTTATATCATAGTTGTGACAATTGATAGGCATTCGGATGGATGGATAGATGGATGGGTGGGTGGATGGATAGATGAGATGAGGATATTGATTGGTTGGTTAATGAATGGATAAAGTATCAGTCGCTCGAAGCATTTGGGTACACAGGGATCATTTTTAATTTGAAAAATTGCGAGAAAAAAGTCATCATTGCTTTCTTCGATAAATAGCCGTTTTAATTGATATTTAACGGTATCTTTAAAAGAAGAAAAGAAAAGAAATAGAAAAGAAAAGTTGAGTAGGAATAGGATTCAGGTCACCCATCCAGGTACTAACTTCGCTCAACCGGACTTGACTCAGTGTCATGATATGGAAGACCACGTTTTTTCCACTGGGCCACATTTCCAGTTGAATCAGCATAACAATAGCCGTGAAAAAAATACACCGAATAGACTGGACTTTTTAACATTATATTTTCAACCGATTCCGTGCGTGGCAGAGATGCAAGGGATTAGCCGATATGGTCTGGGGGCCGGCTGGTCTCTCCCCTGATGCTTCGGCTAGAACATTTTCTTGCGTAATTCGTACACCCAAGGGCAGAAGGATTTAATCGCCGTCAGGTCCGAAGTCCATACGACGCCTCAGCTCTGCGGATGTCTCGGGGGTATGGCAAAGTTGAATCGATTTTTGAATCTTTTTTTTCCTTTTTTTTTTTTTTTTTTTTTTTTTTTGTGGGTGGTTCAAATCACATCTTATCCCGATATATTTTTTTATTGTTTTAAACAATTTTTATTTAAAAAAATTGATTGCAATTGTAAACTTTATCTTTTTTTCTATCTAATGTTAAATTAATTTAAAGCATGTACATTGGTTATAGGAAAGCGCACGATCTCGAGTACGATTCGGAATTATAGGTACGACTTTAGGCGAGTACAATTTGATAACTTTTAAAAAATCACGAGTATCTATAAATAGACCCTTTTCGAGTTCTAAATTACCGCTGTGTTTCTTGATTACAGACTCATTTACTCAGGCTTGGCCTCGAATCAGTGTCTAAATATTCACAAATACCAACGGTAAAGTAAAGAATGCACAACTTCAACAATACAAAAACTTTGAAACTTGACGGACCTTGACTGGAACGTGAATATTCTACACAAAATCGAGGCTAAGCCGGAGTCTGTAGTCAAGAAACACAGCGGTAATTTGAAAGAAAGAAAGAAAGAAAAGAAAGAACAATAGAAACGAAGAGAGAAAGACAACTTTCAGAAGAAAAAGTGACGTATATGCTACTTAAATAATGCAGGTTTAACTTGTCCATTTATATATCATATATAGAGCCATGTACTTCTTCTGGTTACAGTCAAACCAGCTCTTGCCTTCCTATCAAGGTTCAAAGATTCATTTCATCTTTGGAATTTCCATTTTGCTTTGAAGCGTGCATTATAATGAAACGAACGTTGTAAATGTCAATCCCGGTCATTACCTCAAAACACCAAAATGTTCATTTGTGAAAGGATTTTTTGAAAACTGCACACCAAACAAATAACTTTAAAATGATTACTAAAATAGCAGATATCGGAGTTCCTCTCTCTTGCCTTCAGACAATTGTTACATTTGGGTCAGTTTCTATACATTTAATTCATTGTATTGACCCAAATGCCTCGACATGAAGCAATTGTTTGAAAGCAGCAGAGTGTAACTCCGATATCTGCTATTGTTGAAATAATTTGAAATAATTTGCACGAATCTGCGAAGAACTAACTAAACTTTTAATCCGAACCCAGAATTCAAATTCGCAAAGTTCGTTTCATTAATGCAAGCTTCAAAGCAAGGTGGAAATCAAACTTCCACTAATGAAACGAATCTTTGAACCTCAATAGGCGAAACGCAAGAGCTGGTTTGATCGTAAGTCGTTTAGTCTTTTACATATACAATAGCACTTGTCTTTTGAGCCATTAACATGTTATTCAACTATAAACTGCCACCTCTGGTTTGCTTTTTATGGTTTTGTGGGGTACATTTTGTGGTTAGTGTCTTAATGCACTTTACTTTACTGCTAGTCTATTCAAAACACCATGTAAACGTCATATTGGTATGATTTTTATAAATTTATTAGGTTTTTTCTTAAACATTTTAAAAGCCCCTTCCCCCGTCGAGTTTACATGTAGTAAAATTTTTTTTTTCTCGTTTCGATATCCCAAGTTCATTCATTTGTACCAAAATACGAAAGGCTCTAAAGCAAAAGAACCGGAACCATTTTTGTCAATCGGTTTTCCTGTTCGTATTGGCATCTTTCATTGTTGTATCACCGCCAAATCTGCAAACAGCGGCAGTTCGACTTCGCTTGCCACGTCGAGAATAACAGCTAGACACCGCTTTTTAATATACCTTTTCTGATTAGGCGTAATCTTTTTCCATTTTAGACAACGCGGGTCTTGAAAATAAGATTCTTTGTTTGAGTTGTATCCATATTCATGTGTCTTTTTATGCACAACTGTTAAACAAAGAAATGATACTCTAGGGATGACACATGGTCTAGAATGGGATAACTTTACTCCAAAGGTAAAGAGGGGTATTAAATGTATTTTTTTTTTACTTTGAAGATTCATGGGTTTATGGGGAATAATGTTGATGCTGGTAGTGGTAGTGATGGTGGTGATGGTGATGATGTGCTGGTGATGGGGGTGTTGATGATGACGATGGTGTTGAAGATGGTGATAATGATGTGATGGTGATACAGACAGTACATAGTGTTGATGAGGTGGTAGCGATGGTTGTGGATGCTGCTAGTGGGGATGAAGACATGGTAGGGTTGCTCGTGACAATGAATGATAGTACATTGATGGTGACAGCGACGACGATGATGATGATGGATGATGGTGATGCAAATAGCAGTACCAACAGCAACACAAGAAGCTAGGCATCTTTAAAACCAACAATCTTAAAATGATCTTAGATGCGAGGCTAACATGTAAATACAAAAGAAATGCCACAAGTTCTAGATCGAGAAAAAGTGTGATTTCTTTTGCATTTTCACGCTCTCCTCGCATCCACGATACTTTTAATAAGAGTCCATTTTGTTTCAAATTTAATCAGTAATGCTTCATCAAAGTTCTCCTAGCATTCTATAGATTCTATTAGGCAGTCTGTTTGATCCCTCTACGCACATAGTCAGTCAATAAAAAAGCCATATCTTGCTGAGAGGGAATCATTGAAAAAAAGCTAGTTTTTGTTGCAACTACATTTATTTAATCAACAGTTTGATACAACATAATATATATATATCTCCAAAGATGAACATATTTGCGTGCATTCCGGCTGCCGGCGCCGTTGCTCTTAGCTTCACCGCTAGAGTCTAGTATATTTTTTATTATGAACGACTAAAAAACTGGTGTAAACAGCAAGGAATCTAGTCTCAAACTGCGAAAGATATGGATTATTTTGTTAAATGTTAAACAAACAAAATAAGCTCAAAACTAAGAGGATTTTGTTTTGGACAAGCTAGGCTTGAAATGCCAATTATTTGTAGTATAGAACACTTTCTCTTCCTAAAAACAAATGCTACCAAATTTCCGGACTTGAACACTTAACACATAGTAAGAGTAAAAATATATTGATTGAATTATTTTCCCTTCAGTAAGCAAGGTTTATTAATTTACACTTACTGTCCTTGCTGGTGCTATTGAACTTAGCATGTCGTACACTGTTATTACAGTTCTTGGAAAGATAAAATTTTGAAAATTTGCTTTAGATCAGATCTTGTCGATACCAAAAAAATGGAAAGATTATTATAGAATATAAAGACAATGTATTACAATTTTACATTTTTTTTTTTTTTTTTTTTTTTTTGGGATACCTCTTCTTTTAAAAGTAAAAAAAGCAATCATGACCGATAGTGTTGTTAGTTATTTTAGCTTGTAACTAGAAAAGAATAATACAAAAAATAACTGGAAAAATTATCATAGAGTTTAAAGACAATTTACATGAAAATTTAACTTTTTTTTTTTTTTGAGATGTCTCATCTTTTAAAAGTTAAAAAAAAAACCATATCATTTGGCCGAGAGTGTTAGTTATTTTAGCTTGTAACTAGAAAAGAATAGCCTTCAGTACAAAACTAAACCAAGTTTGTTGCCTTTTTTGGTTCATTGTACAAACATTACATACATACAATACGTCGTATTGTTTCCTCTTGTGTTTCAAGAGAGCAACTGGAAAAAGTATCCTACAGCATATATATATATATATATATATTTTTTTCCTTGTTACTAGAAAAGACTAGCACAAAACCAAATTGATGCCTTTTTTCATTCAGACTACAAATGTTTTCCACTGTCATCTAGTTGTATTGTTTCCTCTTGTGTTTCAAGAGCGCCAATAAGAAAGCCCTACCGACAGCCTTCTTCCACCCCGACATCAATTATATTTCAAAATCCTCGCAGTGTTTGAACAATTCGCGTCAATGTTGATGTAGCCTCCTGTCGGTCGATTTAGATTGGACAGAATGAAAACTACGCATATATAATGAAGACATGATTTTTCCGTTCCAAAGTAAATCACACCTCTATCTCCGGCCAAATCTGTTGTACTAAAGACGTAGATAAAGAAGGGACTAGTATACTTTTGCCGATTATAGTCGTAGAAGTGTTATATCTTTAGGAACAAAGACTGTTAATAGCTTGGGAAACTGAAGTGCTCGATGGCTTAACTAGAAAACGTAAATGAATTGTAATAATTTTTGAAAAGTTGTTCAAGGTATGTATGTATAAGTTAGAAATGTTTGCGTTTAATTGACAGTGGTGGAGTTCAGATCTGGAAAAATCTTACGAACCAGAACTAAAACAATGTAAGGAATACGATATTATATATATATATATCGTTTGTAGCACTTTTACAGTACTGCAGGTGGAACCAGACCGCATAGGTATAAACTTTATTCATGATTACGCGATAAAGCTAAAAAATTGGGCAAAAGCTTCGCTTCTATCTTATATATTTTTCTTATACTTTTTCTCTCCTATCTTATGCCGTACTTTTCTTACATAAGCTTTTGGTAGCAATGTCTAATATCTAATAACTAATATCTACACAGCATAGATTCATTTCCTTTCATTGCAAAATTCATTTAATATCATCCTATTCTTATTATATTAAACTTAGAGTTTTTCTTATCATTGTTTTTGTTTCTAAGATCGTTTGTATAAACATTTGTATTTTTTTCAATACGTTTTCATCCCACATTCACTTTTTAAAACTGATATAATATAACATGTACACAGATCATTTTCAGGACTCTATCCTGTTTCTTATGTCACGTGGTGAAAATGACGTAAATGGTAATGAGATATTATATACATGTAGACACGTGTAGACTCAAAAAGAACCAAAAAAAGTACGATTAAAGGAGACAAGAAGATTCTATAATTTGTTAGTATCTGTGTACGTTTTGGAGGTGCTAACATATTTTTGGGGGCTCAGACGTATTGGAAACCATTTATATAAGGATTGATCATCGGACACATTCACTATGGAGGAATTAGAGCTTAAGATCGAGGAGAAGCTATACACACTGAACGCGGATCAACTCGCAACGCTTGGGGAGTTTCTTAAAGTGGATATCAGCGGCCAACCGAGTCGCCGATATAAAGTTAAGAAGCTGAGGGAACGATTCGAGTTGGGCACCGAGGAATTTGAAGGGGACGACCTGCAAAAATTCCTAAACGATGTGTGGGGGATCGTGTCCGAAAACGTGAGTAACGTGGATGTTGCAGCGAGCAGTACTCAGGAATCAAATACACATGCTGAGATTCAAAATGAGCAGTCTGTATCTAAAGAAACACCACTAGCAGCTGAAGACAGCGTGAAGGAAAACACCAATTCTGTATCTAAAGAAACGCCACTAGCAGCTGGAGACAGCGCGAAGGAAATCACCAATTCCAACGTTGCTAATGCGTCAACGCCAATGACTCAGGATAGTGTAAACAATGCCATGAGAGAATTACTCAATTTAAACCTGAGGAGAGATTTTAAAATAGCCGGAACGATTGGAGGGGACAGTAAGGACAGAGTATCGTTTGTTGGACTAATGCGACAAATAGACAATGCTTTAATGAGGGGACATAAGGAAAACGAGATAGTCGATGCAGTCATTCGAGCAATAAGCCCGAATTCGAAGCTGAAAGACTATTTAGAAATGATGACAGCGATCACATTACAAAAGCTTCGTCAGATCATCAGGGTACACTACCGGGAGAAATCGTCAACGGAACTATACCAGGAGTTAACAAATCTAGTACAAGACACAAAAGAAAGCCCACAAGACTTTCTGCTACGAGCGCTTTCACTGAGGGAAAGAATAATCTTCGCATCTAAAGCTGACGACTCACTGAAATACGATGCAACTTTGGTACAATCTCTGTTTACTCATGCACTTGAAATTGGCTTGCGTGACGAGACTGTTCGCAACAAATTCAGATTTGTTCTTAAAACTGGCGAATCCAGCGACGAGGAACTCATGGAGACACTCAATAAAATAGTTTCCGTGGAGGGAGAGAGGCAACTAAAGTTCAACACAAGTCGCACGGGAAACAAAGTAACTGTGTCTTCAATAAATGACAACAGCCAAAAATCAGCCAGAGAAATGTCAAAGGTTATGTCAACTCTTGAAGCGTTGCAGGCGCAAATAGCCGAGTTAAATGCCAAGGTCCAAGAACAGTCAAAATCTAGTGCGTCGCCTAACAATGATAAGCCAGCGAAAGAACATCAAAGAAGAAGAAAAACATGTAAGGATTGCGAACAAAGAAACATCAGCCAATGTAACCATTGCTTCAAATGTGGTTCGAGCGACCATTTGGCTCGTGGATGTAAACAGCGTAACCAGGGAAACGGACATCTGCTGCCACCGAGGGACAGGGAGTAGCAGATATTGACGTGTCCCAATATTCTACGATAGCGAGTAATGAAGAAGACGCCGAGTGGGAAAGTGGAATATTCGTCAGTCATCTAACACCAAAGCAACGGACATCACTGATTAAACTGGTTGGAAGTAAGTGCACAATTTCTTGCTCTTTGAATAATGTACCTTGTAACGCACTGTGGGATACTGGTGCCCAAGTGTCTGTAGTGTCAAAAGATTTTGTGATAACCAATTATCCGACAGCAGAAATACGTCCATTGTCAGAACTTATTGGTGATTCAAAACTAGACTTAAAAGCCGCTAACGGAACCCAATTTCCATTTGTGGGATGGGTAGAGATTGATTTTGAACTGAATGATTCGAACGATTCCTGCCATGTAGCTACACCATTTCTGGTATCACAAAAACCTCTTGATTTGCCTATCATTGGATTTAATATAATCGAAGAAGTCGTTAATAACTTTGTTAGTCAAAATGGAACTGATGTAAATATCTTGAATTCTGTGTTATCTTCTTCATTCATTGGAAATGCAAGTAAAAATGTTGCGGGACTTATTGACTTTATACAATCTACTAGCCAAACGGAACTGTGTAACCTGAAAACTGTTAAACAAGATATTATTATTCCGATGAATCAAACAGTACTTGTAACCTGTCGTGCAAATACCGGAAGTCTTGATGTCAATGCACCAGCTTTGTTTGAACCGGAAGTGGACGGGACAATCCATTCCGGTCTTGAAATTAATGAGACTATCGTGAGCTTAAAACGCGGGAAGTCTTGTCGAGTAGAAGTTGAAGTAAAGAATAACTCTAAACATGATATCTTCCTGAAAAGCAGAACTGTACTAGGCAAACTACACCTTGTACGCTCGGTAACGCCCGTTGAAGTTAAACTCGCAGAAGAGAAAAATGTACGTCGGTCCGGTGTTAATGGTATTAGAGCGGACAACAGTTCAGCTAAATCTAGTTCAGTGTCGGACATCTTGAAATCAAATTGTGACGAGCAAGCTATCTTAACTGGCCCACTATCGGAGATTGATCTCGGAGATCTCACGGAAGAACAAAAAACGTTAGCTACAAAAATGCTAATTGAAGAGGAGGAATCATTTTCCAAAGAAGATGCAGACATCGGCTGCATACCAGAGTTGCAAATGAATCTTCACCTGACGGCTAACGACCCAGTGAATCGAGGATATTCTAGGATATCCCAAGACCATTGTACGCAGAAGTCAAAAACTATATTGAGGATTTGTTAAATAAGGGATGGATTCGTCAATCCAGGTCATCATTTTCTTCGCCAGTAGTTTGCGTCAGAAAGAAGGACGGTGATCTTCGCTTATGCGTAGACTTTCGTGAGCTTAATAAGAAAACTTTTTCAGATCGACATCCACTTCCACGCGTACAAGAAATCCTGGAAAGCTTAGGTGGTAACCAGTGGTTCAGCATGCTAGACCAAGGAAAAGCTTACCACCAGGGCTTTATTTCAGAAGAGTCAAGACATCTTACGGCTTTTGTTAGCCCCTGGGGCTTGTACGAATGGGTTCGAATCCCATTTGGCCTGAAAAACGCCCCAGCCGAGTATCAAAGATTTATGGAACATTGTTTAACGGGACTCAGGGATGAAATCTGTATCCCCTATATTGACGATGTTATCGTTTTTAGCAGCTCATTTGAGGAACATGTGGAGCATATTCGCCTCGTTTTGCGCCGTCTCCGCGAACATGGCGTGAAACTAAAGCCTAGGAAGTGTAGAATGTTCAAAAGAGAGGTGACGTGTCTCGGTCGAATCGTGTCGGCGGACGGGCATCGACCTGATCCTACTCACATCAAAGCCGTACTCGCACTAAAGAAGAGTCAACCAACATCCGTGTCCGATGTGAGAAAACTGTTAGGACTGTTAGGTTATCACCGGCAATACATACCTAACTTCTCACAAACTGCGAAATGTTTATTTGAGCTTTTGCAGGGGCCAAAACAGACAAAGGACCGTACAGCCTCATCGACTGTAGTTAAATGGGAAGAACGACACCAACAGGCTCTCAACAGCCTTATTGACTCTTTAACGTCACCACAGGTCCTTAGTTACCCAGACTGGAACATCCCTTTCGTCTTGTTTACAGATGCGTCCAAAGATGGTCTGGGAGCTGCATTATACCAGGAGCAGGACGGTAAATTGAAACCGATTGGTTTCGCATCACGTACTCTAACACCCGCGGAATCCAACTATCACATGCACTCAGGAAAACTCGAATTTTTGGCGTTAAAGTGGGCGGTGTGTGAACATTTTCGAGATTACTTATATTACGCACCCAAGTTTACTGTATACACAGATAACAACCCTCTGACCTATGTCCAGACTACTGCAAAACTGAATGCTACAGGTCACCGCTGGATCGGGGAGCTTACGGACTTTAATTTCACCATAAAATACCACCCTGGAAGTTCGAACACCGTCGCTGATACCTTAAGCCGAATGCCAATGGACATGGGACAACTCGACACGTGCTATAATAACACCACATCACGTGACGAAGTCAACGCAACTCTTGTTGGAGTAACAGCATTAGGAACTGGAGACACCACGTGGATAGCTTCAGTTACAAACCGGGTTGATGTCATGGATCAGCCATCATTGATAGATGTTGATGGCAGCCGAATAACAATTAGCGACTTGAAGATGGCACAACAAAGTGATCTCTCCATTAGCAGAGTCTTGGAGCTGAAACGTGTGGGACGACGCCCATCACGTCGTAAGTTAATGACTGAATCGCGGTCGACAAGAGCTTTACTGAGAGAATGGACGAAGCTGGAGGTGAGCGACGACGGTCTGTTACGTCGACGAACAACAAATTATAATCAACTGGTCCTGCCTCACTGTAAGCGCTCTTTAGTCTACAAAGAACTCCACCAAGAAATGGGTCATCTGGGTGCAGACCGAGTGATTTGCCTGGCAAGGGAACGGTTCTTTTGGCCCGGGATGCAAGATGACATAACTCATTTCGTCACTAAGGTATGTCACTGCCTCAAACAGCGTCGTCCTCAACTTCCGACTCGTGCCCCGATGCAACACCTGACGTCATCGTCGCCCTTCGAACTTATTTCTGTTGACTTTGTTCACCTGGAGAAGAGCGCCGGCGGCTTCGAGTACATATTAGTCGTCGTTGACCACTTTACAAGATTTGCTCAAGCGTACTCCACAAAGAATAAGTCTGCCAGGACTGTCGCTGACAAAATCTTTAACGATCTCATCCCACGCTTTGGGTTTCCAGCGAAAATTCTTCATGACCAGGGGAAAGAATTCGAAAACCACCTCTTCTCGCAACTGGAAAAGTTAAGCGGTATCAAACACGCCAGGACTACACCATACCATCCACAAGGAAATGGACAAACAGAGCGTTTCAACCAAACGTTGCTGGGAATGCTGCGGACCTTGCCAGAGGACAAGAAAAGCAAGTGGAAGGATTCCGTTAACAAAGTTGTCCACGCCTATAATTGTACCCCACATGCTAGTACAGGTTTTTCGCCGTTCTATTTGCTCTATGGCCGAACGCCAAGATTACCTATCGACCTAATCATCGGTAGAGAGGTTGAAGGTGCATCTCTCCCCCAAAGAGAATTCGTTAAACAATGGAAGTCAACGATGCAATCAGCATACGACATAGCCCGGAAGCATGTAGCAAAGTGTAACGAGAGGAGCAAAGATTACTATGATCGTCGACTTAACTACACGGAGCTTCAAGTAGGAGACCGTGTCCTGGTTCGAAACCTCACGCCTCGAGGGGGACCAGCCAAGCTTCGTTCGTACTGGGAAGATACTGTATAGGTGGTAGTAAACCGAAAGGGGACGGGCCCGGTGTATGAAGTGAAGCGAGAAGACCGCGAGGGTAACTCGAGACTCCTGCATCGAAACCTGCTCTTTCCCTGCGACTACCTAAAACCCGCACAGCACGTCCAACAACAGCCAGCACGACAAAGCCCCATACAACAGGAACCAGAATCACCTGATGACTCTTCTAACATGTCAGATAGTGACATTGAGGATATTCATGATGAACAAGGTGATTCTCTACAACTGGAGGGGGAGAGATCTGAAGTGGAACGTCCTGCAGGGGAACACGATGCAGTTCAAGAGAACTCAGCAAATCAGGTAGAGACCACGGCGCCACCTGAACCAGAGCATGGAATAGGAAGAACAGGTAACCAGTACCCACGAAGAGCACGTGCTCCACCTGAACGGTATGGGTTCAACCAGGTTCACAGTGTGCAAATACCACCATACCAACAAATGGTATATCCCCCAAGCCTGCCACTCCAGTATAACCACGGCATTTACCAGATGCAGTACTGCGGATTACCTTGGCACCCAGTGAATCCTCCTTGGCACCTGTTGAACACTGTACCTTTGGCTTATGGATAGCCGGCAGAGATATTCACATACTCATGTCATATACAAAAACATAGGAACACTTATGAACACTTAGTATCAAAAAAATAAAAATAAAAAAAATCATGAATTCTCTTGTAACGCATCATAAGATAGCAAATGTTAGGGTGTTGTAACCACCAGAAAATTAATTATGTATGATAATTAGACACAGGAGCAAGAAAGTGAGTGGAAAGAGCGAGGAGTGATATGGCGCTGGGACTGATCACCCCGGTATTTATCAAGGAGGTATCGCTAGGACTCACTAAGCTTTTAAAAAATGGTGACCTTTCAAAGCAGGGGAGAGTGTCACGTGGTGAAAATGACGTAAATGGTAATGAGATATTATATACATGTAGACACGTGTAGACTCAAAAAGAACCAAAAAAAGTACGATTAAAGGAGACAAGAAGATTCTATAATTTGTTAGTATCTGTGTACGTTTTGGAGGTGCTAACACTTACAAAGGCCGGTTTTCTACTCAATATAACTTCAAAATCAAACAAAGAACGTCGGGAAGAAGCAAATATTTCAAGCACATTTTCTTTTTTCAATAATTTTAAGAAATTTTCCAACATATATATTTTCTACCATTTCTTTACTAATCATTTTTTAACCTTTCATTACATGCCGCCCCTTCTTAGTTATCTATTCTTCTCACTACAAGCTTTGTTAATTGGCAGGTAGCAACCAAAAAATATATTGTCACAAAAAAAATTAAAAGAAAAAAAAAAAGCAATCCCAGCAAATTTCCTGGTCGTGCTATATTTCTATCCACTTCAGTAAATAATCCTTATTTAACTCAATATATCTTGATAATTACATTGAGTAGTAGATTCCGCTTTTTCTGCTATTTCCGTTCGTCTTCTTTTCTGTTGGTTTTGACCCGAATTTAACGTTTGTACGTGTTTTGATTGATTATTCAACTTCACTAACACCGAGTTTATTTCCTAATGTATTTGCTGAATAGAATCCATAACCATAGTATCAAAAGTAGCATATAGCCTTAAAAATATATATATAATTGCGTTGCACCATGGGGCTGCTGTTTTAGAAAGACATTATTGTTACTTGTATAGCGTCTCTTTCACTTGATGATACTGCAGTGAAAAGTCAATCAAGAAAAGTGTGATAGGGGACTTTAATAGATCGTTTTCTCAAGGTTGCGTGCGCATCCAAATTTAAGGAACTTGACGAACCACGATACCAGAACACGAGTATTATCATACGTTGCTATGATTTTTTTATTTTTTTTTCGATAAGAATTTACAAAATCGATCATTCTCCTCTTTAAATATAAAACTGACTTCTCAATTTTACTGAATTTGCGTTTTTCAGTTTTGTGGCCCGTCAAGTTGGATGCGCACGCAACCTAGAGAAAATGGCCTATTGTCGTGTTAATTCTCAAAAAAAAAATTGTTTCTGGAAGCATAAGATGTCAACTGACTGATGAAGGGTATCTCAAAACAACCCATAATGCATTGCAGTATGCAACTCCAGAACGGCTAATGCGTAACAGTACGTTGACATTGTGTCATTAAGCCTCTCTATTTAATACGGACACTTCTCCTTTACGGAAATTTCCTTGTCCCATCTACACATATTCAACTAAAGATCAGATACCTCTACACTATTATCTATTACGACTATCTATCAATTGCGGGCACACTGCACGACTATGTCTCTTTTGTATTCGTATTAGAGAGGTTTTTCTGTATGAGAATATATATCGAGTGCTCATTTTGTAGAAGTTTATTGGATACGATGCTCTCTGACAAACGAATAGAACATGTCAACGCCCAAATATTATACGTTCGTTTTCACTGAAACTACGAATAATACCAAACATTTAGAAACAGTGCTGGTGCGAGGGATGTATTCAGTTTGTCATAAAACCTTGACCTAGAATGTAACTAAATATGCAAGGAATGTAAGATCTGGAAAAGGGTAAATAATTCCAGATCGTAGAGAAAGATAAATGAGCAAGGGATCGGAATTTTACGCAAAATACTGCGGCATATAAACGAGAAGTTGGTGAGAAAGAGTGAGCTAGAGATATTTGACGGCTGTCTTTTGGTACGTTTCAAATATGGTGTCGTATCGTTCGGTTTTTAGAGCAAACCATTTCCTTCATTTTGCTCTGCTCTGCTCTGCTCTGCTCTGCTCTGCTCTGCTCTGCTCTGCTCTGCTCTGCTCTGCTCTGCTCTGCTCTGCTCTACTCTGCTCTGCTCTGCTCTGCTCTGCTCTGCTCTGCTCTGCTCTGCTCTGCTCTGCTCTGCTCTGCTCTGCTCTGCTCTGCTCTGCTCTGCTCTGCTCTGCTCTGCTCTGCTCTGCTCTGCTCTGCTCTGCTCTGCTCTGCTCTGCTCTGCTCTTTTGGGAAATAGGATTAGGCCCCATTCCCCTTCAGAACCCTCTTTTAAAATTGTTAACTGGTCAGTAACATCAGATAATACAGTTATCTTAAGCCCATAATGCATATCACTCTCTCTTCCTTGCGCTATTTCTTTTCTTTTTTTTCAAAAAAGATATGCTTAAATATTGTAACATGAATTAATTAAATTCAAAATTAGATCAGCAATATATAGCGTGTGTAGTATCATAGAAGTAAGGGTTGTAGCCAGTGTGGCGGGAACAACCTTCGATGAAATCTGTTAAATCCATGATCGACGACCATCTGACAATCAGTAGAAAGACAAAATGAAAGATAGACAAACTATATTTATATTTTTGGAGTCAATATCTTAATATAACTCGTAGAACAATGAAGATGGTAGCACTCTAGCCGATCGCTGTAATCAACATTGACGTCAGAATAATAATGGCAACTTTATTTCATATTTTTTTTCATTTACGATTGTAAATCTCACTACAAATAGGTAATAATGATAATAATAATAATAATAATAGTAATAATAATAATAATAATAATGATAATAATAATAATAATAATAATAATAATAATAATGATAATGATAATGATAATGATAATGATAATGATAATGATAATAATAATAATAATAATAATAATAATAGTAATAATAATAATAATAATGATAATGATAATAATAACATTAATAACAATAATAACAATGATAATAATAATAATAATAATAATAATAACTTTATTTATCTTGCAGAAATGAGTCAGCGTACTTGAAAATTGTCCGCTGGTACACATTCATGTGCAGCAATAAAATATATATATAATGGATATATCAAAGATATCATTATCGACATAAAATACATTTGAAAAAAAAGATAAAATAAGTAATAAATAAATAAACAACTATTAAATATACAAGAAAGAAAATAAAATAATAATTTATATATACATATATATATATACATATAGACACATACACACACGCATACATACATGCACATTGATAAAGTGGAAATATTAAATAATTGAATAATCTTTATATAATATTCTGTGCCGGGTTGTTCAAATCTTGAGTACCATGAACAAGAATGTACTTAGACCATAATTCATTTTGTATAAAATCTGACAAAAACTTAGCAAAAAATATATATATAAAAGTAAATCCGGTGAGATATGATAGCTTTTAAGGCACTGCAGATTTTAATATGTATGTATATACAAAGTTAATCTCCGTAAGCTTCATAAGACTTTCTTGAGGAGATTTTCTGTTATGAGATTATAAGGTAGTGATCAGTCCATATGTCTAGGATTACGATGCCTCATTTGTCAAGGTTTGTGGATTTTGTTTTAAGTGCGTTGATTTGTGATGAAGTCGTTTGGGGAAAGATATGATGTGCTATGCATGGATATGCAATACAACGTCGTATAGCCACCGCAATAGTCCCTTTTATCCTCACTCGGTAAATACTGTTGTGTTTTAGTAAATCATTCGCAAAAGTCAGCTGTGTCGTACAGCTTGAACAATACCAATGTTTTAAAATGTTTTTAATGGTATCTGTGAATAACTGGCTTATAAACGAGGCTAAGCATGTACAAATGAGTCTGGGGTCATCGAAAACAGCGGTATGCATTGAATGCGAAACTGGTGTATTCTCCACCCTGCTTTCCCCTATCGACCTTTTTCGTACCTTTTAAAACACTTCTAGTTATATTATATATTTGTTATATTTGTTATATATTTGCTTTTTGTTATGCTAATGTTCTCTATTGTCTTGGTATTCTCAAAGGAGTTTCAACATTTGAATATGAAAAGATATTCTGAAAAAGATTAGTGAGGTAGGTTAGGTTTAAAACGTTCTTAAGTCGTTGTTGCATACCGCTGTTTTAGAAGACCACAGACTCATTTGCACAGGCTTAGCCTCGTCTATAAGTCAGATGACATTAAAGTGTCCTTGGGATTTCAAAACATTGGTATTGTTCGACTGGCACATTCTTTACATTACAGTTGTCTTTTGCAAATGATTTGTTCTTAAACAAGGCTAAGCCTGTGCAGATGAGCCTTTAGTCACAAAACACAGCGGTATCTACCGAATGAGAAAAGGGACTATTTAGGAGTAGCACCAAGAGAGCCATTATCCCCCCCCCCCCCCCCCCCCCCCCTTCCCACACACACACATCCCCTGGATCATGCCATATAGGCTTTGAACCGTCACGTGATGGCAGCCAAGACAGGAGGCACAACATTCTTTCCCCTGGGAAACTGGGAAGTTCCGTTTATCATGTACATCAGATTAGACCGGATTCAATTGGTTCTACCTCCTGTAATGGCTGCCATCACGTGATGGTGCAAAGCATCTATACTTCAGTTTCGAGTTCTCATGGTTAGTGTCGGTTGTTTCTTTTTTTTTTTTTTTTTTTTTTTTTTTTGGTAGAATATTCATGTGTTTCATTTAACGGCTAACCTTGAGTACTGAAATGAGTAACTGTAATTGAGGAACCAAGTAGAAAAAGAACTCGAAAAAAGTCTATTTATACGGGTATGATAAAACGGAAAACAACCGCATTTCCCAGTCAAGTGCCCATAAAGATGTCTGTTGATCAAGTATTCATTGGTTTTATTGGTTTTATTGAGTTCTTTCGATTAGGATGTCGAACACCATCTATACGAATGAAAACGAAAGATATAGAGACAACAAAAAAATTCAAGTGAACAACTCATTCAAAAATGATTCAAGTTTAAATTAACAAAAGCTTGCTCTACTAATGATATTAATGCAAAATCTAAATAGACCTGCACAACTGAACTAAGATAAGTATACTCATCTAATAAAATAAAACTTGCTAGACACCTCGGCATCATCTCTGAGTATATACACAACCACGCATGCGTGGGAATGAAATTAGATCTATTTATGACCGCTCGATATCAATCAATATGTATATTAACCGATAAATGGCTGACCAGTGTAGCTTCTAGAGGTTGTTAATTAGCTCTTCCGTTCATATCCTATCGCGCACTTAAGTAATCTATATAGCTCTTAGGAGCTTATCATCTCTCCGACTCAAAGTACCATCTGTATCCATACCACGTATATAAACTTTTCTCTAGTTTTAGATTCCTTTGAAAATTATCTGCCTGTGGCGGGTAAATGATATAGTTTTTAAAAGTAATAGCACGAAGATTTTTTTTTTTTTTCCTTTTTCTTTTTTCTTTTTTTTTTTTTTTTTTTTTCTAATTTTTTCATTTTTTTAAATTTAATTTAAATTTTTTTTTTTTTCATAAATACTTTATTAAAACAAAGACGTGACACTTTACAATATACAGATATACAGAAAACGAAGATTATTAGTGATTCAATAACCCCAAAAGACGAAGAAGGTTTTGTCAAAGTTCGCTCCGGACGCAGTTTTGCAATGCTAAATGTATTCATTTTACTTTTGTGATATTTAAGAATCGTATCTTCTAGCCAGTCATTTAGAACTATTTCAAAGGAACCGTAAAAGTCTTGTTCTTCGCTTTCTTATAAGTGTTGCTACGATTAAATCACTTCTAAGGAAATATTCGCAGATGTTGAAGTAGACACTTTGTCTTGGTCTTTAAAAGGGGCAGCTCGAGTGCTCTAGTGACACACAGACTTCAATGATTTGATCTTGTTCGTCAGAAACTTTTATTCTGCAGATAAGGAAAACAAGGTGATCCTTGTATTCGAGGTAAGGTGTTGGCGGACATTCATTCTATTGTATAACGGATACAGTCAACATTCGACAAAAAATAATGAATAATCAGTATAGTTTAAAACTAACAAAGTCATAATCAACCTGATTAGGAATGCATTTTGAAAGAGTGCCGTTTGTAGCTGGGTAAAATGATGTAGAATAAACTGACGACAGAAACAACAGAAACAGAAAAACGAGCATCATATCTTGAAAAAACAGTAGAACTTTAAGCAGATAAATTAACAATTGAAAGTACAGACAGACAACGAAAGACAGACAAAAAGACAGACAGATAATGAGACAGACAGGCAGACAGACAGATAGACAATTTTATAGAGGGTTCTTTTTTATTTCTCAAATTACCGTTTTAAAAAAAGCTTCAGATAATTTATAATATGATAATTGTTTGATGAATTTTCAGTATGGCGGCCATGTTACATTCAAACATGGCGACTATGACGTCACAGGCTAAAAAATATTAATATCCAAGAAAGTATTGAAAAGAAAAGCAACAAATAAAAGCAAACAATTAATAAAGAACTAAACAAGTTTGGCCTGAACAATTTGTTAACTAGTTGCCATTTAATTTTAACATAAGCTGAAAGATTTCAGTTTTAAAAACTCAGCACTGCCATTTTTTGTCATATTTAAATTCACTTCTAAAATATCTAGTTGAGCTATATTAAAAAGTTAGTAGCTTTGTACAAACTTTTGTTTCCTTGCAGGTATACCTGTTTAGCAGGCACATTTTCTCTTAAATGCGTTTGCCTTCAAAATATGGCTGTCAATCAATTGAGATTTAAAAAGAGATTTAAGTGTCGAGCTAAATAAAGGCATCTTACGCAGACTAACGGAATCAGGTACCAGTCAATGTATACTAAATGGCTGTTGCAATTTAGGGATTAGCTGTTATCAACCTTTTTATCAAACAAATTCTGAATTGATTCCACAATATTTTGTTTTATTTCAGTGAGAGGACATAATCTCCAACGAAACGGGAGAAAGTATATGTAGAGAGTAAACATAAAAGACATCCTTCATCCAGATGAACCTCTTATTACAGCATTAATGGATTTGCTTGAAGGTTTTGTATACACAATATATTCTACGCGCGTGCTGTTCCACAACGCCTGAGAGCTCCAACATTTATTCCCTGAGCGACATTAGTGAAACCAAAAAGCACAAGTTGATAAGAACGACATTTTCATCTAACGATTTTGCAGCATATTTTTCATCAACTTCGTAAAAGTGACACTTCCAACCGAGGAATGGTTTTATTTTCTTTTCTACTGCAATGAATAACTCAACAACACTTCAGCTAAATTATTCCATTCCACCAGAAACTACTCTTGAACGAGACGTTACTCTAGGATTCTTCCTGGTGACATTCATAATCGGTTCCATAGGCAACATTTTAGTCATCATCATTGTCGTCAAGAAGCGCACCAAAAGGACCGCCAATGACATCTTCATCATGAGCCTGGCTGTTTCTGACCTAACTTTAATATTATTTCTACCTCTTCAGATAATTGATTTATTCGGGAAGCTCCCATTTAACGTTTTTACCTGTAATTTTGTTCGGCCGTTGATGACGGTGACATTTTTCGTGAGTATCTTCACGCTGACAGCAATGGCGGTTTATCGTTGTAAGGTCATACTGAATCCTTTTCGACCCGAAATGAAGGAACTGACAGCAGTAGTACTAGTTGTTCTACTATGGATATCGTCATTTATCATTGTTTTACCGTTCATGATCGTAAGTAAGCCTTTGGAAAATTTCTGTCTGGAAGACTGGCCTACAAGAACGCATCAACAAGCTTATACCGTAGCTTTGGTTCTTCTGCAGTATATATTACCACTCTTCGTTATCGCTATAGCATATATAAGAATAGGACTTGATCTTTACCGAGCTCGTTTGCCTAGGAGAATGTCATTTAAACGCCGAAGCTCCGCCAAAGAGGTTGGAGCTGCCAAGATTAATTACAAAGCGAGAAAGCGAGAGAACCAGCAAGTTATAAAGACTTTAGCAACTATAGTTATCATGTTCGCAGTGTGTCTCCTTCCTGGTCAAGTTATATGGCTTGTGATGGATTTTGGGTCCGAAAAACAAAAGAAATCCTTACAAATATGGATGAGAATCAGTGTTATATCCTCTGTTTTTAACAGTTGTTTAAATCCGCTTGTTTATGGAACTTTAACTAGACAATTTCGTCGTGGCTACATTAAATACCTCTCTTATTTATTATGCTGTTGCCAATCCAACAGTACTGTAAAGAGGTTGCAACTTATGCGGGAAGATACCTCGAAGACGGACTCCAGAAAACGCCCCAGTTTTCACCTTATTGATAAAAGCCCTTTTACTACTTCTACGTCAATATCAAAGAAAAAATCCAATGGATTTCGCTCCTATTTGAAACTGGGAACAAATGGGAGCACTGAAAATGGATGCAGCAGAGGTCCAAATGTTATTGGTGAAAAAGATGAAACCATTGTCTAAAAAGCACCTTTATTCTCACAGATGAAATATAAATTGTTCCCTACAAAATGTTTTAGATTTATAGATAGAAAGAAATTGCTTTTAGTATTTTTATTTTCAAAGCGCTTTTATAATCTTATTTTGTTAAAATCAGTGTTGACCAGCTTTTACTATAGGCAAATAAAGCCTTCACTGACAAACCTCGAATATATGTATTTCAAACAAACTAATGGTGGCTTCATACGTACGTGACTCTGAAAGTAATACAAATCAAACTTGCTCCTTCTTCGAGAGCTTATCCACTTCAAAACTGAATTGCCTTCAATTGATTTTAAATTAAATGAGCAAAATTTAGGAAAACCCTAGACTCAAGATTTATGGGAATATCTTATAGCGCATGCGTAAAACATGTCTCGACTGAAGCTTTTAAAAGCTATGATGTTAATTATTTGAACGACCTAAGGGTCATCCGACCGAGGTAAGCTATTTAATATTTATTGTCCTATGATGATGACGTCATTCCAGACGTAGCTGATCACGTGATGCTAAGTTCATTAATTGGCTAGTTTGAAATATTTGAATAAGAAAAATAAAAGTCCATTGATACCTGAGTATTTGGTACCTGAATATTGAAGACGTATTTGTGCAGTATCCAGTAAAAGATTGACTGGTGGACTTGGCCTAATATTGGTTAATTGACTAGTATTATTCTATTTGTGTTTTTCTGTCTGTCTGTCTGACCGCTTGTCTGTCTGTCTGTCTATCTGCCTTTTTGTGTCTTTTAGTCTGTCTGTCGGCTTGTCTATCTGTCTATCTGTCATGTTCTATCTGTCATGTCTATCTGCCTTTTTATCTGTCTTATTTTCTGTCCGTCTTACTGTCTGTCTGTCTGTTTGACAATTAGGTCAATTATGACAGTTTGTTTAATTTCACTATCGTTCATTAGCTCACTCACTCATGTTTTCGTTTGCTCGTACAGTCAGTCAGTTCTTCGGTTGGACATGGTCGGTTATTTAATCTACTTATTCATACCATTCATCCAGTCTCTCGTCATAAACCTATATCTTCTTCAGTGACTGTCTTTTATGCCATTGTACGAGACGAGTGTGACCGGTCGTCTCTCTGGTGTTCGTCATGGTATGGTCAGCGGTTCGATTGACGTAGTACCTTCATATTTATCCATACCAGATATAAATAAATCATGTTCGTGTCTTTAGCAAAAACAGTTATAGGTGTTTGTATGAGAATGCTATTAAGACATTTTATGCCCCCTCTCGCTTAATGCTTTCTTTCTAAGTAGGGGATATATCGGAAGCTCGTCTTGGGAAAAGGACATTAATTAAATTAAAGTGTTGTTGATCATTGATTGATCATGTTTTGGACCACCTTACTCTGACAATGTAAATAATTTTCTAAATTTCAAAAATAAAAAGTAAATAAATAAAAAATAAAACTGATAAAATTAGGTTATTTGAAAGTTATTTTTTAATTATAATATATAGGCGCTAGCCAGAAATAAAGGAAGAAATAAATAAAAAATCGATAGAAAATAATTAGAAATTCGTTCATTTGAAAGTGGTTGTTAATTCTAAATATATAGGATAGCCAGAAAAAAGTAAGAAAAATAGAAAAGAATATAAAAAAATACTTAATTTGAAAGTCAGTGTGATAATTATAACATCTAGGCTAGCCAGACAATGCAACCTTCTTCAAATCCATTGACGATCTTGCCCCCAAACAATTTATTCAAAATGCCATGCATCAACCATTTTCTTTGATATTACAAAAAGAGATATTGATATCTCCTGGAGATAAAAGACTAATTTAGTTTTCATTTTTGAATTGTCGTCGGAGGGCGTGCTTGAACTTGATGTTTCCTTGACTTCCGTGGTTGTATTTTTGAAAGTAGGGCAAAAAATCCGTGTCGCTTTGACAACATGGAACTTAGATGCACTTCCAGATCGTCTTCATAGCAATCAAGCATTCGTGCCAGCAGGAATCCATCAATACGCGAGGTTCATCAGGAGGGATGTACGTAAGTAAGTGGTTTCTGTTGTTGTTGATAATGTTATTTTGAATTAACTTTGCTCTGCAGCTTGGTTTTTGTTTATTATTTTAGTGAACATCGATTTTAAAACACGCACTACTGAGGCAACTTATGCACCGTTTCTTGAAAACATCAGTTCATTTTGTACTAAAATAACGTTCCAGTAACAATAATATATATGTCGTATTTATATTCTATTTTCCGAAGGAAAGATTTTCCAGCAACATAGTACATTCCCTCTCAAGTCTTCAAAATACTTTACCTAACTACTGATTTCAAAGCGATGTTTAAAAGTGTTTTTTTTTTTTTAACCAGCTGCAGAATTGTAGCTTGATTACTTACAAATATGGTTAGATTGGGCTATTCAAGCGCAAGATAGTCATTTGTGGGTAAGAGAGCAGGGCCAGTCGTGGACTGCTTGCCTATTAATGTCTGGGGTTGTTTTTTCTTCTTTTTTTTTTTTCTCTTTTTCTTTTTCTTTTCTTTTTCTTTTTTTGTTTTTTTGTTTTTTTTTTTTTGTTTTTGTTTTTTTGTTTTTTTGTGTTTTTTTTGTTTGTTTCTTGTTTGTTTGTTTGTTTGTTTGTTTTTTGTTTTTGATTTTGTTTTTTGTTTTTATTTTAATGTTAGGCTAAAAAGGGGGGAAAAAGCAAGATAAAATGAAAAAGAAAAATGAAGAAAAAGTGAAGGAAAGAAGGAAGAAAATAGAAAGAAAAAGAAAGAAAGAAAGAAAGAAAGATGAAGAAAAAAATAATGATAAACAAAAAGATAGGGAGAGCTAGAGTGAAATAGCAGTTTCATATCCCAATTTACAACTAACCAACTGAATTTGGTTTCAGTTTTTATGATATTAAAAGAACCAAGGTTAGCTATAGGATCATTGAGGATCTAACCTCTCTATTATGATGAACAAACCATAGAAATGCATCTAAACTGACAAGACACAACTAAATCTTCTATTTGTATTGCCTTCACTATGTAGAAAAAATGCGAGCAGCATTTTCTCCAATTATTCTTACACTTGATATATACGGATACACATTCAAATTAGATTTATCGTTATTCTCGACTTTCAGATCCCCATAATCCTTTGCGTCTTTGAGGGTAACCAGAGGGTAAAAACCCACTTATTTTGCTGAAGGCTGATCAGACAATGATGAAAATACCTTGTTTGGTATCCAAAGATAAAGTGAAGAAGTAAAAAACGGAAAAAGATAGAAGCTTGAAGACGTTTAAGGTAAATTTTAAACATTTTTTAGTAAATCAATACATTTTCTGTAAGAGCAAAACTCTTGATGATCTGTACACGCAAAAATAACTTGGAATAAACTGATAATCAGTATTGTACAGATAAAAGCAGTTATAGTATATATTCAATTAAGAAACCTTTCAATTTGGGACAGTTTTTTGATTGGTTATCCCCCAAAAACGCAAGGCATTATGCGGATGTGAAAGTCGAGAATAGAACGATAACAGAAAGGTTATAATTTCATTTCTGTTAATAAGATTCTTCCGAAGAAAGTTTCTTTACAAAGGCAGAGAATCGTCTAGAATTTTATCGATTTTTTCAATCTAATAATTCGATCGCTTCTGATTAGAGCAATAAAATATACAAATTGCCGTTTCAACTGTAAAAGCAATTGTATACAAGAAAACAGACACATCTATTTTACCGCTGGGATAATAATTTCCTCACAATAAGATGAGTTACAAGCGGAACATCAAAGAAATTGCAAGTCACCTTAATCTTCAAATTGATCGTTTTAGGTCCTGGAAGGAGTGTTTAAAAATTGTAAACATTTGCTTTATTTATCTATGGAATGCGCACGCCAACGCGTTCGACATTTGTATTCGAAGCCAAAGTAATGCATTGGTGTAGCGTGTGTTTTATTGGTCGTGCGGAACTAAAAGCTTTAGGTGAAGAAAATGAAACTGATTGTTTGGTTTTGATACTAAGCTGAAATGACCACAAGCACGATGCAACGATGAGAAACGCAATTTAAGGTAAGAATACTTTATATAGTATAGGAAAACAATGACAGAATATGGAAAATGAAATAATTAGCTAAAGGTAATGAGAGAAGGCAGATCGACGATTCGTTAAGGAATAGAGTGAAGGAAAATATAGGAATAAAAGAAAGAAAGAGATGCGAATAAAGGAAATAATCGCGAAAAGAAAAAAAAAATGTAGAGGGAAAGACGAAGCTAAAAGAAACAAAGTAATAGGGAAAAAGAAAGGCGGAAAACAAAAACAAACAAAGAAGAAAAAAAGAAGAGGAAAGAGGAAAGAAAAGAAAAAAAGGAAAAAGAAAGAAAGAGAAGAAAAGAAAGAAAAGAAAAGAAAGAAAGAAAGAAAAAAAAAGTTTTGAAGGACACATGGTTGCACAACCGCAGAATTTGCGCCAAAACACCACACTCAAAACTATGAATAAAAAATTGATCTATAATAGGATAGGGAAAAAACGCAAAAAAAATAAAGTACTAGATTGAAAAACCACAACCAAACTGTTTTTAATGTTGAGGTTAGGCTTGAAATGCGTGGATCCTCTCACATATGTGATCTAGCTCTCTTTCTCTTATTTTAATACCCCTTTTGGTGACCGATAGTCTAGTAGGAGTATTACAAGATTAATGTGGAAGCCAAACGAACTTCATATATAATGAATCTTTATTTTAATTTTGAGCCCTGCTTTCAATATTTTAAAATCAAATTGAAAATAGAGGTGTTTAAAATTTGAATGTGATCGTTCTTTTAACGATGGAATTAGAATATTTATTTCTTTTAGAACCCCGCAAAAAATGTTCCCGATCCTTCTTAGTTTTAAAGACATCTATTGGCAAGCTTTTATGTTTCTGTAAGCGAATGCTTGATTCAGTTTTACTGAAGCATATTATGCCTCAAAGTTGTGCTTGAAAACATAATGCATCTTCTTTACAATAAATAAATATTTCCTGAATTTCCTCGAGTGACCGAGATCGAGATCGGACTTGATAATATACAGTAAATGTATGAACACATCAAGTCCAACTTGGACTTGCAACCATTGTTCGTGTTAACTCAAGCGATTCTCGGGAAAGGGTGATTGTGGTATGACCATCTCTACATACTTTGAAAATATAGATTAAGATGTCGAGACCCAGCGGGGCGAGATCACCTGACCTCCCTTCCAATATACTTTATTTGATTAGGGTATCTATCAATAAGACCTTTTTGAACAAATAGCGAAATGCTTTACAGATGGAATGCAAAAGGAAATAAAAATATTTTGAAAATCTTTCGTTTTTCTCGAGGAAAGATGTGAAAGTTAAAAGCATACCGACCGGAAATCTGACGTTCCTACGCGAAGAATGCCTCAGGAAAAATTACACTTCTCATATACAGTTCAAAATAAATAAAGCGAAAAAAGCACAGAAGAAAAAATGACAACGTTTGCTAACGGGTTTTCAGGAGATAAATCTACATTTTGACCTAAGCATGTTTTGTCCAATTACCGTCACGCTTTGTACGTCTATTTGCAGTACTTTGCCAGAACGCACCTAAAAGTGAAGTTCTCCATCGTTCTGTGACATATTGGCTGACTATATATTTGCTAAAGGTTAGTATGTATATATGTTTTCGATGTTGATAATGTGTTAAGGTTGACTTAAGAGAATGCTGATTTTATTATATAATCTCAAATAGAAATAATTTAAATACAATTTAAAATATGTACATTGGTTATAAAAAAGAGTATAGGAAATCGCACGATCTCGAGTACAATTCGGAATTTATAGGTACGAGTGATGCTTTGAAAGTTTTCAAAATTGGACGAGCCTTTAGGCGAGTTCAATTTGAGAACTTTAAAAACATCATGAGCATTTATAAATTCCGGATTATACGAGAAGATTGTGCGATTTTTTTAAATAATATACTTTAAAAAATTGAGCAACTTAATTATAAACCACAAAACCACACCAAAACATTTAAAACAATTCACCATCCCTACGCGATTTTTAACTTCCCTACCACAAACTACATATTGTATCTCTTTTGTCTTTGTTTGTTTTCTGTTTTTGCATATAGCAAACACACTAAAAAATAAAAAATAATGGCTATCCTAGCAGCTAAATATAAATTACAACCAACGCGTTGAAAAAGACACTGCCTTGAAATTTATTACTACAAACGACCATATGGTCCATTGATTCCCCACTTTACTTACGTAACCTTGTACATCAGTGTATCCAATATGCCTACCTCTCTTCTCTTAATTAAATATTAATTTGATTCCATCTAGATTGACAATGCACTCTACTCTAACTTTGTCAGTATTTGATCCCCATTAGATAATCTTTGCTGATAATAATATGTCGACACCATATTTATTGTTGAGGGATTTGTTGATGACTTTTGAGCATTGCGGCTCTGGAATCTTCCAGGTTGGAGTAATCCAGGAAAAGTAGTAGAGATTGTCATGGCCACAGGAAATTATAGGATAATGGGCGGATGGCTTTTTCCTGGTAATCTTGCTATCTACCTGGACTACCTCTAAGACGTTTGGAGAAAATTCTAGAATAGAATCTATATCTCTTATATTCGTTTTTCTCTTCTTTGTTCCCTCGCGAACGTGTGGTCTTTGAATTGAACTGAACCGCGATTTTTGTAACTTTGATGACACAAAACTAGAAGGGAAAAATTTCCAAACAAGCGGATTTGAAAGCTTTTTTTTTTTTTTTTTTTTTTTTGGTATAGTTTCCCTTATTCTATAATAATGACTTTATCTCAAGGGGATAAACACGTAATGGTGTACAACCACTAAAAAACTGTGATCTATACAATCAAACTAGTTTTTCCTGGAGAAAATTTAAACACTACATAGTTCAAACCGACATATTTCTATTCTTTTAAAATCAAGGAAAAACGTGTACTGCCAGTGTAAAAATTTTTTCTATTTTTGTTGAGATTTACATAAAAAGCAAAGTCATCTTATAATTGATATACTTTCGTTTCTGACAAGTTAAGTCAAACTTTGACAGAACCAATACTCGAGTAACATTAAGACATTAGTAGTATAGTATTCCAGAGACAAATCACTGTAAAGTAGATGCTATATTTTGTTACCCGTTGGTGACTTCCAATGCTGCAAATTGCATTAAAGTCCAAACAAAGTTGCTGCCTACTGATGCTCGTCGGTAATTCAATTCAGATAGCAATCAAAATCACAGACTTTGAGGTACTGTAGAGCACTAAGATTCCTCCCCAAGGACAATTATTTGATTAAAATCCATTAAAGAAAAGTTTTAGAGTAATTAAGGTTCTGTTCATGTCAAGTTCCCTTTGACATAAATCTTACTAGACGTCACATTCCAAACCCTAGAGATAAATCTTTTGTGTATACATTGTATACTCCCTAATGATGTCATATTGGGGACTTACATGATTAACCCATTTAAATGCACTTGCTAGACCTTACTAGGCTCATTTGCTCTCAAACGCCTGGACTAGTGTCAGTCAGTCTAAGAACACTAAGGAACAACTTCAAATTCTTCATCTCAGGTAGGTGAGAAACCTTCAGTACTATAGATTGATGGCGGAGCTATAATTGCAGCTTTTGATTGTGTAAAAAAAATCAAAATTGATTGATTGCCGTTTAAATTTCTAGTGGCATTCGTTGTTGATGGTTTTTTCTTTTCTTCTTTGAAACTAAAAAAAAAGGAAGAAAGAAAGAAAGAAAAAAGACTCTGAAGATGACTTCAGGTTGTCGAAACGTCAGTCACATCAAACAGTCCTTCTCAGGGCTACATCCACCCGGATGATCATAACACTTCGATAGATTAACAAAGAAAAAAGAGATACGGGGAAAAAAAACTTCTCCCCCGATCAAAATTTGACGATTTTCAAAAATTATGTCATTTTTCGTACAAAAATTCAGATAGCCAAATATATATATTTTAAATTTAAAAGGTTTGTATAGAAACCATCCTTGGACGATGCATTACAAGATTTATGTATAAACAGCTTTGAAATTGTAATTTATGATCTCGAAAAGCTAAAAAGGCAAATGAATGATCACAATAACATGGCACCAAACTGTGTTCATAATTATGACAGAATTCAAAGATTTCTTTTAACGATCTTTCTCCGCAACAAGAAAGAAATGCATTAGGATATAATGAGTTTTTTTATTACTTTTGTGAAGGAACAGAATTTCCATCGGTAAAAAAAAAAAAAAAAAAAAAAAAAAAAAAAATGATGTAGCGCCTAGCTTTAAAACTAAGTTTTAAATTTGCTACCAAGGACGTTCAATATTATTAGTGCAATCGCTTTTCGGAAAACTATGGGAATCAATAATTACTTAAATATAGACGCTCTATACTTTGAGATACAGGTAACTGATGTTAAAAACCTATCCAAACGCCTAGAAATTCTCCCCCCGTCATTCTTTGTATGTATACCGTGTAATTTCAGATATTAGGGTTGAAAAAAGCAAACAATAGGTATAGTTTTGTGAATACGAAATTCTCATTATACTCGAGCGTCAAAAAAAAAAAACAAAAAAAAAAAACAAAGCCTACAAGACCTCGCTTAATTACAAAACCTTTTTCTCTTTTTCATCGCATCCATATCTTATCTTTTCTCTGTAAGGTTATTTCAAAGCGGTTATAATTCTTTAACGTTATCAGATAACGAGAATATGGGACCCTTAGGGTAATATACGAAGACGAAAGTTAGATTTTAATAATTTAAAACCTAACGAATATCTAAGAATATGAATATTACTTAGAGAAAACAATACCTCTGGAAACTATTTCCATCGATAAAGAAATGCAAACATATAGTACTTTTTAATTTCTCTTCACAGCTTAGGTTTATTAGTATATTCTCCACTCGTTTGGCCTCACATTAGCTGTAAATTGGACGGTACCGTTTGTTGTCAAGGTATTTAAAACATTCAATGTGATATTTATATATATTTCACTTAATTTTGCACCATTTTTTCTTTTGATTCTTAATCGTTTATACCAATTACTTGGGTGAGAAAAAGTGAATTTGTTTCAGGCTAAATTGACATTCGATTATATTTTATCCTAGATTGTATATGATATTTTACTTGATTTTTTTTTTTTTTTTCCTTTCTTTTTTCTTTAGATGCTGTAGTGCAAATTGACTGAAGACAGTCCTGACATTAAATAGTTCGAGAAAATTCTCAATCTGCCAGTTGGCTAGTACTTTGACAAGACCTAAGCATATATAGCTGTTCAAGCTGTTCGTTGAGAACAATACAAAGGTAGTACATTCAGTTCCAGACTGACAAGACAGCCCTGTCGCCTAAAGACTTCAACGGAAAATTCCCATCCTGCTAGTCGCCGGCTAGTACTGACAAGACCTAAGCATAGTAAAGACAAGCTGTTGTTGAGAGAAACACAAGCTTATTACATTCAGTTCCAGACTGACCGGCCATCTGTGGCGCCATTTTTCTCGCGGAAATTCTAAGACGAGTTGCAAGTAAATGTGGCGGCCTTTCAGGCGAGAAAAGAGGACTTCAAGAGTGGCAATCCAATAAAAGTGGGAGAAATTTACACAAAACAAGAGGTAATCAAGCAATACAGGAAAACTTGTATATAGGAACCACGTTATTCCTATTGAGTGAAATATCTATTAAGAAATCTAATATAAATACGGTTTAATTTTGAAGGACTTCAAGTCGAAGAAAACGAGAAAACCGAAATAAAAAACGTGAAACTAAAAGCAAACAAAAAAAAGAAGATAATATTTACAAAACACCATCTCAGTACTGTTCTACATATATCTCTTTGAATATGTAGATGAGCTTAGCATGGTCGTTCGTCCGTTAATTACTCAGGAATATATATCGTGAATTAAAACCGTGCTTAAAAGCCGACTTAAGTGAAGTTGAAGATCAAAGGATGAAGATGAATGTTATTGTAAACAATACCAATGGTACCTCGAATTCAAGTTCAACGACCGAGCCAACAGAGAACGTAACCGAGAGAACTGTTCGTTTAACCTTTTATGTAGCAACCTTTGTACTGGGAATGATTGGAAATATTCTCGTTATGGTGATATTAGGCAAGAAAAGCAAGCGCTCCATCCATGAAATGTTTATTTTCAATTTAGCAGTTTCGGACCTGACATTTATTGCGTTTTGTTTGCCCGTCAACGGCTATGAACTGTTTGAAATAATACCTAAAATAGAATTCTACTGTCGTTTTATTTTTCTCATGCAGACTATCACCTACTTTATAAGTATATATACAATAACATCAATGGCTATTCATCGATGCTACGTAATCGTGAACCCTTATAAGCCTAAAATGTCCACAAAGTCTGCATCTGTTTGGATCGCATTCATTTGGTTGATTTCCTTAATCATCGTTATTCCAATTGCCGTCGTTAACCAGTCGGTGAACGATGAATGTCAAGAGAATTGGTTGGACCCGTATCACGCTAAGGTCTACACGGCAGCATTGTTCGTTCTTCAGTTCCTCCTTCCATTGTGTATCATTGCAATTGCCTATATTTGGATAGGGATTTACCTAGTCATGAACAAGGGCCCTCAGACGTCGATAGGAGGCAGAAGAAGAACCGCAAGCCACCAGAAAAAGCGAAGAGAAAACAAACAGATTATTACGACATTAGCTGCGATAGTGATTCTTTTCACCATCTGCTTGCTACCTGGTCAAATAGCCTGGATGGTACGAGATTTTGGCTCGCCAAAACAACAAAACGACATTGAAGTGGTTTTTAAATTTTCAGACATTCTTGACTTCATCCACGCATGCGTAAATCCTATCATCTATGGACTGCTGACCGATAAATTTCGGAAGGACTACAAAGATGTTCTTGCAAAGATATTCACGTGCGGGAAAACTACTGTGGTGCCTGGTACGAATGATACTACTTTTCAGATGGAAGCGAGTAATAATAGTGGCCAACAAGCTGCCAACCCTGAGTTACCTAGTGATGTGTATTCTGTCGATATTAAAGGATCCCTTGAACATACTAATGGACAACAAACGTGTTCTGACGATATTAAAGGATCCCTTGAACAAACTAATGGACAACAAACATGCACAAATAATCATGAAGATTTCAGATTGTAAGAATACATTAGTATTTTGATATATCCAATTTGCCTAACTATGACAGGAATGATTGAAGATGCCATGTACCTTAAAGAAGTAACCTGGAAAAAATCGCCAAAAATACTGATGGAGACAGTGGTACTTCATACGGTACACTCTTGTTACTATGATTCAGAGTGGGAAGCAATCTATGTACGTACAGCTGAACCAAGCCATTGCGCATGCACCACTAATGTACAGTCCTTTTGCAGCTAGAAACAAAAGCAATTTCCATCTTTATCAAGTTATGTGTAATTGCTGTCGCCACAGTTATCGGACAAATTAAAGTCCGCACCCTTGACAAAGTGGATCAAACGGCTGGAGATCAAGTTATTCACTCGTGCTCATTCAGCAAGATAATTCGTTAATGCCAAAAGCAAAAAGCTTACCATTATTAGCGATGGACTATGTTTTTGCCTTAATTAACTAGCGCTAAATGTATAGAGGGTAAAGAATTGTTTCATGGAATGAGATTTATAAATGCAGCCATGGTTAGAATGATTATACAGTATGCCGTGGGTAAAGTTTCTAACGTGATTTTGAAGAATTTTGTACATATATATACAACCATATGTATAAACTATATATGACCCTTTTACATACACACACACACACACCCACACACACACACCCACACACACACACACACACACACACACACACACACACACACACAATACAGCGGCGGTTTGCAAAAGTTCTGTAAAAGTCAAGTTTATCTATATATCCATATATAAACTATTTTCCAGATTTCCAGATTTTTTAATTATAACGATTTTCAACTAAAAGTTAGCCAAATATCTAGCATTAATGCTCACAATGTACACTATGGTTATATTTCACCGAAAACATTGTATTTAACCTTTATTAAAACGCCTCTTAAATTGAAAATTACCCACAATGCACCCGATATATCGATATTCATTTTATTTACAGAATTTTTGCAAAGCGCTGTATACATATGTATACATGAGTGTGTAAATATATATATAGGTTTCCACAAGCGCCCACACCTCAATTCTTTATAATTATGTAGATATACACTGAATATATTAATGTATATACACTGAATCCCTAAAACTTTGACAATTTAGCGATATATATGCATATATATGTATCTCCCTTTTCCTATTGTCTTACTTGGATTTCCAAGGAAATAGAATAGGAAAAAGGGGGATACAGTGTATATGTACATATATCGCTTTTTGTCGGTAATTTAATTACAAGAGTGCACGCAAATAGACTAACATTGAAATTGTAAGAAAATTGTCCACGGAGACGTTTCTCATCGAGAAACTTTTTTTTAATGATTCGAAGAAGTTCAGTATACAGATTATATTCATTAATTATTCATGTCCTGTATTTAATGTATTATTCAACAAAAATATGCACGTTTATCAAAAATAATGATTCAAAATATCAAACATTGTGACTGTTAATTGTAACTGTTAAGGGTTTTTTTCAACCTCTATTAAAAATTTAGAAATTTGCCGAATTTTTGTATCCAGTTATAGTCGGGAATTCTACTGACAAAATGTCGTGAGTTGCAAATATTTTAAATTTTTTATGCTTCTCAGCAGAAGGTATAATCCGTCGTGGAATGGCACGAATCGTTTGCTATGTTAACAAGAACTGACAACCACAGACCCCCTAAAAGCAGTGACTAACCGCATACCCGCTTAAAGCATTGACTAAAAGCAAACGTAAGCGTGAATCTTATGTTTAACATTATGTAAGCGAAAGTCCCAATATAAAATTTTTACTGAAGAAAGAAAGAAAGAAATGAAATGAAATGAAACAAATTGAAAATGAAATGAAAAATAAAAAAATTAGATGATCAAAACAAACAATAAGAAATAAAACGACACGAACAAATATCACGAAAATTTATCAACATTTACAATTTTACTTAATTGTCGTCGCCCTACTAACACCAGGTCACGTCATGTTTTGGCGTCTGCTTTCTCGATCGATTGAAGCTCTGAACTCTATTCTCATTCGGCCAAACAAACCCCTTGATTTTTTCGAATAAATTCCGGATTGCCTGTCTATACTTGCGATTCAAAGTTGCATAAATAAAAACATTTATAACGTGGTTCATCATGGCTACAATCGTAGTTACAATATCCACTGAAGGAGATATCTCGTAACTTGGTTTCCAGACGACCATTAGGTTGACAATACTAAACGGTGCTAGAGTCGTATAGTACACAAAAACAACGACGCAGATAGATAGAGTGATCTTCCTCTCGCTAAGTTCATTAGACATTTCCTGTCTTCTTTTGATCTTATGACTGTCTTTAGGCGAGGAGAGGGAGAGATTTTGATTGTGACCTTGTTTGTTTTGACGAATTGTGAGGTAAATTTTCCAGTAGCAAAATGCCGCTGCCAAACAACATGGAGCAACTAGAGTATAGAACGTTATAGTGTAAGAAAAGCTCGTTGAGTAGGACCAGAAACAAAACCCACGAGCTGGGAAGTACTCATACCTTGACCACCCTACAAGTGGAAGACTTCCGAATGTACCCGCAAATATCCATAATGCCACCAGAAGGAATAGAGTCCTATTCTTTGCTCCAAATAGTGAATGGTATGCGGTAAGATTGGCAGTGACAAGATACCGATTGATACTTATGGCACTGATCGACAAGGCCGATGCCAGACCAAACGTCATGATTGTAAATCCGTTAACTTTGCAAGCTGTGTCACCATAAATCCATTTACCTCTAGCTAATGAACTTACCATGATGCCAAAGCTAAACAAGGCGAGGATGTCAGCGACTGCAAGGTTCACAATGAAAGCGTTAGCTGTTGTCTTTAGGGTACAATTGATCAATGTTACGACTATCACGAGTGTATTTCCTAAAATACCCGTCAGAATTATCACTGAGACGAAAAGTATTACCCACGCTGATTCCTTTGTGTTCCAAGGATTTTCGCTCATTTGTAGAGTTTCATTCGTCATATTTTTTCATACATGAAAGTTGCAGCATAGCTGAGGTTGTTTTACGGACTTCTCTGATAAGACTCCTCGTTTCACTTGAAAGATGCACAGAAAATCGTCTGTTAAAGATACAAAGTACATCTGTATCCTCGCCAACTATGACGAATAGTACAGCTGCGAAATACCAAAGGTAAATGTCCTGCAGAACGTAGGGAATTAATTATTTCGTATTTTCTTGATTAGATCTTTTAAGACAACTTCAAAAACAATAAGATTTAAACGCAGGAAGCGAGAATAGAGGGACTGATGTAATTCGCAGGCCTCAGCAGGTAATCTGCGAGCTTGCAAATCTTTACAATAGCGTTGGTACGCGTGGTTTACCATCCGCACCACTTCGACATTCAAAACAACTTTTGTTATTCAGATTTCAGTCAATCCTGTGCTGTGCTTGACCACGTACAAATCTGACTCATGCATCCACCCCGGACTTTTTATTTTATTAGAAGGGAGGTTAAGGTAGAAGATGGAACTTATCTTGAGTGCAAGGCTAATTATTATTTAGCAACTGTAATTTCTGCATAATCTAACTAGTTATCTAACTAGATTGTACATGGCGTGACAATCGGTTTTTGCCTGAATTATTCTATTCTTAAATCTAGTAATTTATGGCTGTTTCATCTATTTTCTACGAATGAAGCTATTTGTTGTTATCTATAGTAATCTACTAATATAGAAAGGGAGAATAAAGAAGATAACAAAAATTGCCATCGTGAAAAAGTATGATTTCTTTTGCATCTTCATTTGAGGCTCGATCGCATCCCAGATAATTTTGAGAAGGGTCTCAAAATTAGGATCTACAAAGTTGCTGTACGTGAGCTTGGTTCTAGATTCTCTAAGGCCTAGGGCAAACGTCGAACTTTCCATGCACCGAACTTAATTATATCAAAGATTGCCGCCTCATTATCACCTGATATCCAATGTTTTTAATAAATTCGGTGCATGGAAAATTCAACGTTTGCTCTAGGCCTAAATATTTTTTTATAGGTCACTAATATTTTGACGTATTCTAACATTATATTTTGGCTAAAAGCTAATAGTCATTATGTATTATTGGATGAAAGCGAAACGTAGGTGTTAATTATTAGCCGGTTAAAAAAATAATAATTTACAAATTCTGCGCTTGCAACATATATATATGTCTAGTGTTTCCTAGTGCAAATCAATAGGCAAACAAATGACACTATAATTTTTTTTATTTTATTAGTTTTTTAGCCACCAATTTTTGTCCTAGCGCCCTTGCTCAACTAAGACAAAATGATATTTTATCATTTTAAGATTTTTTTATTTTAAGATCGTATTATTTTAAGATTTTAAGATTTTAAGATTTTATCCTTTTAATATTTATTTAATTCGATATTTTATTACTTTAAGATCTCATTATTTTAAGATTTTATTATTTTAGGATTGTATCTTTTATATTTAAGCTAAAAAACATGGCACCTTACTTATATGGACTGACTGATTCGAGCATGTATTGCAGTGAATTTTGGGGCTATTTTAGACGAAATAGACGCCATCTTGGAAATATATCCCCTAAACCAGCCCCACAACGCACTGCAATGCCAACTCGACCCAGTTTTTTCTCAATCACAGAATGGCTAATAAACTCAATAGACTCTACACGCTACACCTAGAATTATCCCATTAAATCACAGAATAAATAATAAACTTAATAGACTCTACACGCTACACGCTACACTTAGAATTATCCCATTCAATCACAGAATAAATAATAAACTCAATAGACTCTACAAGCGACTCTACAAGCTACATCTTGAATTATTTATTCTGTGATTGAATGGGATAATGTTGTGTGTATGAAGTTACTAGGACAACCTGGAGCGGGTCAATGTTTGGGTCCGATTGGATGGCCCGCAGTTGCAACGGAAACTATTTTGGGATGTTTGGTGCAATGCTATTGGCTTTTTAGAGGTAGGTAGGTCACGTTATAAGAAACTATATATCTTTCTAGAAAGCTTCAATATTTCCAACTGAATTCGTCAATCATTGCGCGCCTGGAAAATTATTCAGCAGGTTCAGTGTATGCTAAATTTGTTGTGATTTGCAGCGTTTTGACGAGGAGGGGAATGAGCTGGCTAGGAGGTGGATAAAGCGTGGAGTTGAAACAGTTTTTGAGAGATTGAAAATCTGATATTTCATGAGTTTGGTTAATATTATAGCCAGCGCTCGTAAAATCATCATCATCATTATTATTATTAATATTATTATTATTATTATTATTATTATTATTATTATTGTTATTGTTATTATTATTATTGTTATTATTATTATTCCTCCGACGAAGGACTAGCGTCCGAAGCGTCAGTAAGTTTTTTCATCTTTTCACGGTGTATAATTTACCCTTTTATCATTACTGTTTCATGAGAAACACCGACGCAGCTCACACTAGTTTTTAGCTAGTTATATCTTCTTGAAATTATTACAGTTAACTCAGTGACATTGGGCAGAAAAACTAGTAATTAACGGACAATTGGGTACCCCCATTGGCACCCTCTTTTGATAATAACGAATTCTTGAGCTAGGCTTCCCATGGTTGGTCCATACATAATTGCTAGATTTCCATAATCTGATGGAAGTTCTCGAATTTCGTTTAATGAAAGAAAGGTATGAAGTAGCGGTGAGAGCGCTAAACGCTTACCAATGTGTCTTACATGTTTCTAGATGGCTCTCTTCTGTGATCTGAGGATGTTTTGGATATCTTTTATGAATATATAATACCATAAATATAAAAAAGAAATGTCACTTTTTCAAGGTGGAATTTGGGGCATTTCTTTGGTATTTCCATGTCAGCCTCACAACATTAAAGAAAGGCCCATATCTACATGAAATAATTCCTTGAAATCATGTCTTTAATTTGAAATGCTAGCTCTTGTAAAATGATTCGGAACTCTGGTAACCAAGAGAAATCTAAAAATAAGTACCATTTAAAGTGGACATCAGAACAATGTTCTTTGAACCACCAATCAGATTAAGGAACTAAGCTATCAAAAATTTATGAACCCGAAAAGCAGTGTGTCTCTTCAGTTGTTAAGATCAACATTGAAGTTTGAATTCCTAAGAGATAGTCGACTTCCGCAGAATAAGTTATAGTCTCTTGTTTACCATGTCTTGTCAGAATCTTAACGTTGTGACTAAGAATTTTCTCATTCGTCTTGCCATATATATTCTTTATAGTATTCTGGGAGCGTTGGTTTTTATGAGCATCGAAAACAATGCAATTGAAGAGGAACTCAAAAATCTAGAGAAGACGAGAATTCAGGCACGAAACAGCCTGGCAGAAATGCAAAACAGTACTCACTTCTTCAATATGACGGTTGATCAAATGGTTGCATTTGCAAGAAGAGTTGTTCAAGTTGAAAACGAATTAAGCGCGACACCAACGAAATGGACGTACGATCAGGGATATCGCTTAACGTTTGAAATCATGACAACAATTGGTAAGAAAAATATAAAAATTATGTTTTTTTATTTTTCATTTCTAATGTATTTATTAATGCGTTACGATTTTTCCATTGTGGACTAAACTAGGGTACAGAAACATGTAAATGATCCATGTATTTCACAAAATGGACATATTAATCTAAACGTTGACAGCGGATACAAAAATCTTTGTTTTACTTGTTCACGTGCACTCAAGACATATATGCATTATCTTCAATTCGCTTCGAATAGCAATATAGCATCGTAACACAAAAAAGTAACAAAGAGCATCAAAGAAAAAAAAAATTTTTTTGATTTTAAAAGTATAGATCTTCTTTTTGATTATTTGCCAAAAAAATTTAACTTTTCTCCAGAATAATTTTTTTGATTGCTTTGAATTTTAAAATTGCTAAAATCTTTAATTATATTTGGGTGCGTAGTCAAGTAAAAAAAGGTATTTGGTGAAGAATAGATATATGAATAAATGAATATATGAATGAATAAGAAGAAATGGACTTTGTATATAATTATTTGCCACTAACAAAAATGTCTTTTGAGGAAATAATCCATGTAGTGTAAGAATGCGATACAACATGAACAGAGGACTCTATCGTTGCACAAACTACTTTATTATCCACCATTAGTTATTCAAATAAGCCAATTTCTCGTGGAGTCAATAAAAATCAATCGAAGATATTGTCCGCTCATACTAAGACCCCCATCAATACCTGCAGATATTATATCTAGAGTATTGATTAGGTGACGTTGCCCAAGATGAATGTGCTGCAGGTGTATGGCAGTAAACAATGATAATTTTCGAAGTTATTGTTTTAGGGAATATGAATATTCATTTTTGATATCTATCATACTGAGTTCAGTTCAGTTCAGTAAGGAGCGTTTCAGCGAAAATATCAAAGTCAGGTTTAATTAATTGACAGTGTTTTTAATATTTGGTTGTTATGGAAACAAAAAGACTTCAACACGAGCGAAATGTTTTTAAATTTGCTTAAAGTGTATATGACACGAAAACATTTCATCGTTTAAAATGTATAGTTTGTTAATAATAATAAATATGTCGTAATAAAATTTGTTTCAAAAGCTTATTTCTTGAGATATGTGAGAAAATTAAGCCCAATTTGTGACGTCATTTTATTGACACGTACTCTAGATTCGGTAGTAAGGTACTAAATATAAATTGTAATTCGTATAAAATAACAACAAAAGGCATATTCTATTCAGCTTTATTTGATAGCTTACGTAGTACTCTTCAAATGTTGGGGAACTGAAAAGTGTACTACCTGAAATTAAGATTCTGCATTCAAACATATTTCGTGTATTTACAACTAAATCTGGAGACTTGTAAACAAAATGGCGTCACAACGCGTGCTAAATTTTCTTGAATTTCTAGAGAAATACGTTTTTGAAACAAATTTAACCGTGATATTCTTATTCATGCCAATAAAATACACATTTTTAACATTAAATTTTTTTCGTGTCATATGCACTTTAAACGGTTTTCCCCATAGTCGTCTTAACGACTAAGACATTTTAGGAAATAAATTAAGCGGCTAAAATCATTTTTATACAATTTCTTGTAAGTTATATTCCCTAATTTTTTTTAACGTTAGTCATACGACAAGTTTCAACGAGTTCAAAATTCTTGAATGTTTTCAAATTAATGCTAATTCAAATGCTAGAATTTTTTCCATCTTTATCTTATCGAAAATCCAGAAAATAAATGAAGTCGTTGATATTATAATCTTCTAAAACTCTTAATCATAAATAATTAACCGTCTAAAGTTCCAAATTTTCGATTTTTCACAAGTCGATAAATTTTTCTGTATTTAGTTCAATATTTATACAGGCACATCTAGTCTAGCTAGTTTAAATAGTCTGGATAGGAAATGAAACTGTAGGATACTTAGCGTCAGTTTTTGAATAAAGGAATCATGAACAATATAGTTTACATCTTGTATGTATTAACATGATAACGGTTTTTATGTCAGCAGAAAAAGCAGTCGTACTTAAAGCTAGACACTTCTAGCTTTAGGCAATTCAGCTTTAAACACTTCCAAAGGTCTCCAAAGCTCGTAGCAATTAAAAATTCACGCTATTCAAAAGTCATATCTTCGCGAGATTCTAACTTATTTTCCTTCAAATTCCACAGTTATAATGATTTTAATGCTCTTTTCAGCTATGGTAATTTTCATTTTTGTTTCACTAATTTAAAAATACCTGTCAGTTGAAATCAAAAGTAGAGTGAAGTATGGATAAACTATCGATGCCATAATTAGAATTGAAAATATATTTATTCAAAAGAAAAGGTCAGTTCAGTTTGTGTTTTCATTAATAATCTTAATATTACCGTTTGAATTGTTTAAAATTCAGTATGCTTGCTTCAATTGAAAACAGTTTTCCCTGTCTAAGACATTAAGAGTCACCTGTCAGTATGATCATTGACAGTTTTATTTTTATTGCGAATTATTTCTTCTTCTTCTTCTTCTTCGGATCTTGGATTTCGAATTCATAGGGGTTTTGAGAACATCTTCTATTTTTAGCCAACTAGGAACATTATTAAATTGTACCTCAAAATCACTCGAACCTCAAAAATATAGGTGACGTCATCCCGATTGCGTTGGTATGGTGCAATCCAGCAAACTAAAAATAGACATGAGCTATCCAGATATTCGGACAAGAAGTCAGAGCATCCGGCTGAATCCGGAGCGGATAGTCCGGCCGATGCGCTGGCTCCGGAGCTGCTCCGGAGCCGGGCATTCACTCGTGTCGATGCCTTACAACCACAACATCGTTCCGAAACTAACTGTACAAGGAGTCTGGTAGCTACAACGCAAGCGATGGTGAATACCTTTTGCGAGAATGTGAAAAACTCCATTCTAATACAGACTATCCTAGAGAACCAACCACTTTATACTCTCTGAGATCTAAAAACGAATATAAATAAATGACATCACCCTCTATCAATCTAAAAATAGAAGATGTTCTCAAAACCCCTATGAATCCGAAATCCAAGATCCGAAGGCGACCGAGTGAAAAATCCGGATCTAATCGATTGTCCGCAATGAATCCGCATGATCCTGATGCAGAACCATTGTTTTGTATGCTACTTTCTTCTTCTCGAGCACAATGTAGGATTCAAAAAAACTTTAACCAATCAGGAAAGAGCATAATCATTATCATATTGACGTCACAGTTGTTGATGACATCTAAGGCTTTTTTTTCTGATGTTCGTGCGTTGCTTGTTCCTGATTGGTCCAAGTTTAAAAGTTTGATTCCTTGGTTTCACTTTAACTTTCTTCGTGTGGTACCCGTGTCCACACATGCGCAGTTATAAGAACTTTTTGTTTTATAAATCATATGTGTGATTTTTTTATGATCAGTTAATTTGCTTTTCTACAAATTCTGTGCCGAGACATTTTTTAATGCACTTTTATTGAGAGTTTGTACCAAGTTAATCAGTGCATCTGCATGAACATCATTTTATTGGTGTAATTTTTAGTTATTCATTAGCATCATTATTACTCCCCTTCTTCTTCTTTATTATCTTCTTCCTCCCTCTATATATAGTAAAGAGTTATGATGGCGGTTGATGGTGATGGTGGACATGAAGTGGTGTACCAAGTTAATCAGTGCATCTGCATGAACATCATTTTATTGGTGTAATTTTTTAGTTATTTATTAGCATCATTATTACTCCCCTTCTTCTTCTTTATTATCTTCTTCCTCCCTCTATATATAGTAAAGAGTTATGATGGCGGTTGATGGTGATGGTGGACATGAAGTGGTGTAAGTGACGTGGTGGCGACTGATGGTAGTGGAGTGGTGGTTGTGGTGGTAGTGACTTAATATGACAGTGGAGAGGGTGTGGTGAGGATAGTGATGACTGATCATAATGATGGATTTGGTTGTGATCGAGTCGTAATGGTGGATGATGATGATGATGATGATGATGGTGTTGGTGGTGGTAGTGTTGGTGGTAAAGGAGGAGGAGTGGTGGTTGCAGGTGACCGATGATGATGATGATGACAATGATGGTGATGTGGTTATAGTGATGGTGGTGGTACCGGTGGCGGTGGTGTGGGGTAGTCGTAGTGTTGGACGTAATGATTGATAATAAAGACGGAGGCTCATTTTGATGTATATTCTACACATATGCATGCATTGCTGCTTCCACAGATTTTTAATATCCATTAATTTATATGTAGGGTACGGCTCAACTCCCCCAAAGACACAAACTGGTCGTCTCTTGTGCGTTTTCTACACTCTTGTTGGGATTCCAATATTCCTCTATTTCATGAAAAGCATAGGAGAAGTGTTAAATCGAGGCATGACAAGCCTCGTCCGACATTTAGAAAAAAAAGTTCTCAAAAGAAACGAAGACAAAAACGTCGAGCTCAAGGTCTTAATTGGCTTCATCATTGCGCTGATTCTTGACGTTTCCTTGGAGATCATTGTCGTTGCTCAAGATAAGAAGAGGGACTTTACCGTCATTGATGCATTCTATTGCGTCATCATCACCGCCACAACCGTTGGATTTGGAGACTTGACTCTAGAAAACGAATTAACTATGATTATCAGTCTGAGTCTTTTGTCCACAGTCTTGGACGGTGTTCTTTGTTACATGGAGAAGACGATAGAGGAACAGATTAATGAAACGAAAGGATGTCAGTGCTTCGGGTTGAATAAAAATGAAAATAGGAATACAACTGAGGATGCTGAGGCATATGGGGCAGATAACAAAGCAGTTACTGTTGAAGACTTGAGTCGGGACGAAAAGATGTAGTCTTTTCAGATAAAGTTTCATTCCCTATAGTATCATTTCTTTGTTTAACGGTTACGCATGAAAAGACACATAAATATGGATACAGCTCAAACAAAGAATCTTATTCCTAAGAGAATTACGCCGCCGTGGTCTGAGAGGGGAAAACTATTAAGCCCATGGTAACTAAAGAGGTGTAGATATTATTATTTACATTCAGCATTTGATATGACTAGAGCCAACGTATCTAGATCAGGTGGAGAGAGGCGTGTGATTGAACGATGCACTGTAAAAAAAAGAAAAGTATCTACTCTTGCTCAACACTGTACAAGCTAGCTACAATGTTTATGTAAGCTCCTACTTACCGGAAAGATAGATCTGGATGTTAGCAATGGGTGGGTTTGAAGACCTGTTTTAAAGCCCTGGTAAACTAAACCCAATACCATAAACAAAAACAACACTGTTGCTTTTCTTTTTCTTTTTCTTTTTCTTTTTCTTTTTCTTTTTCTTTTTCTTTTCTTTTTCTTTTTCTTTTTCTTCTTCTTCTTCTTCTTCTTTATTTAATATTATGCTGAGTTTAAAAAGTATAAAATACACAGACGTCTCGATAAATTAGAATTAGCATTCCATTGTTTGAAGTGTAGGTTGTCTAGTTTTAGCTTTTTAGCACAAAATATTGTAAATAAAAGCAATAATCATTAGAATTTTTATTCTATTTGATAATTTACTTGATGAATTCTTTATCCATTTTTCGATCGAATTTGAGAATTACAAACGCTATTTGATTAATCTAACAGGAGTTTTTGCTCTTCTTTAACTTTCTCTTCCTTTTTTCGTTTGATATTTGTTTCTCATTCTTATCATTTATTTTTAACGTTATTTGCATCTAGTTCTTGGAGGAAAATTCTGACTGAAAATTTACGGAAACTGAAAACTACATGGACGTTTGATGCATTCGGATACTAAATTTTAAAAAAATCATTTTATTTAATAATATTTTTCTTAATTTAAAAATAGGGTGTTTCACAACGACAAGTTTATAGTCAAACGAAGACTACCCAAATTAAAGCGTGGAAAGGATTGATTTATGTGTTATTTTGTTAAACAAAGCCTGGACAGAAAAATATAATTACTAACGTCAGAATGCTGAGCAAGGCAATTAGACGCAAAACACCACAACAGACGCCAAAAAAAGAAGAAGAAAAAAAGTGAAAATGCTACCTCATGTAGAGAAAAGATTCTTTTTGGGAATTCTGTAAATATGAAATCTACATTTATACTTCTCGTACCTCAAAAAAAATCCACGAAAATTCTTTTTAGTTTTAGTATTTATTCTTTTCACTTAGGTTGCTGACCTTGTTTAACGAGCTCGCTTCTAGATGGCCAATTATACGAGTTTTCAATTAAAATCATCGCCAATCTTAACAAAGTTTGCCAACGCTTTTCACACATCCGGAGTGTCTTACAATTATTTGTAATAATTATTTGTTTAAAAGTACAACTTGTAGCTCTTATTTCCAGCTTTTCTTCCGTCTCGTGGTGGTAGCTTTTATCTGGTAAAAGCTTGGGTTGTCTATCTGTTTTGGAGATATAGATAAGTTAGAAAGATTTATATCGGCTAGTTTGAGTTGTTACAGATTTGAAGTTGGAGGTGGAGTTCTGTGTCGGACGCTTCGATGGCTGGATCGAAGCTGTTTTTGAGTTTTCTCTCAATCTTCGTAATTTCATTTATCGCTGGAGGAGAAAGGTAAGAAAAATATCAATCAGTAAATAAAATTTGCTTAAGCTGCAAATTGTGTACGTATCAAAAAGAAAAGAAAAGAAAAAATTGCCGAAAGTGTAAGAAAAAAGAGAAAATTGAATCAAGTTTAAATATATATATTAATTATATATTCCTTTTGGCGAAAAGTTGTTAATATTTTTTTTTAAGAATAAATAGTACTCATTTTGACGCTAACTCGATTATGCCATTGTTCTATTTCCAATATTTCTATTTCCCCTATTTTTTTTCTGCTTCTATATTGGGTATAATTTATTGTAAGTAAGCTTTTCAAAAAAAATCCCATTATTTCATTATTTTCGGTGCCGTTACAGTACTGGGCCATTTTCTATATAAAACATTTATATACATTTAGAAAACTATGCGGAACCTAACTTTACAACACTCAAAACCATTAAGCATCTAATATGGGATATAGTCCGTAATTATGTGGCAGTTTCTTGGCATGAAGTTGAAATGTGATTTCAACTTGTAACAAACTTAATTTGCCATCACTGACGAATTGTAAAGACGGTTACGCCAAAATAACGACGCGTTACCACTACACATCGTGTTTGTGTTAGGATTTTCCATGATTTTCAAAATAAGCAGTTTGTAAAACAATTTTAGGCTCAAAGTTTATTTTTGTTCAAAAAAGCTGTTATTGTTATCATCACCACCATCGTCCTTATCATCATAATCATCGTCATCTTCTTCATCCTCATTATCATCGTCTATCATCATCATCAACATCACCATCATCGTCATACGTCATCATCATTGTTATCACCCATCATCATCATCGTCATCATCATCCAGCATCACCATCGTCGTCATCTTTCATTACCATCATCATCATCTTTCATCATCGTCATCATTGTCCATTGTCATAACTCATCATCAACATCATCCTCGTCATCATAAAGTGTTCTTATTATTCATTATCATCATCATCATCCATCATCACAGTCATCGTCAAACACCATCATCATCAACTCATCGTCATCAACATCATCATTACCAATCAACACATTCATCAACACACGTCATACGTCATACCTCATACGTCATACGTCATACCTCATACCTCATACCTCACACCTCACACCTCACACCTCACACCTCACACCTCACACCTCACACCTCACACCTCACCCCTCACACCTCACCCCTCACACCTCACACCTCACACCTCATACCTCACACCTCATACCTCACACCTCATACCTCACACCTCATACCTCACACCTCATACCTCACACCTCGTACCTCACACCTCGTACCTCACACCTCGTACCTCACACCTCTTACCTCACACCTCGTACCTCGCACCTCGTACCTCGCACCTCGTACCTCGCACCTCGTACCTCGCACCTCGTACCTCGCACCTCGTACCTCGCACCTCGTACCTCGCACCTCGTACCTCGCACCTCGTACCTCGCACCTCGTACCTCGCACCTCGTACCTCGCACCTCGTACCTCGCACCTCGTACCTCGCACCTCGTACCTCGCACCTCGTACCTCGCACCTCGTACCTCGCACCTCGTACCTCGCACCTCGTACCTCGCACCTCGTACCTCGCACCTCGTACCTCGCACCTCGTACCTCGCACCTCGTACCTCGCACCTCGTCTCGGCACCTCGTACCTCGGCACCTCGTACCGATCGCCCTCGCCCGTACGCACCTCGTACCTAGCCACATCGTACCTCGTACCTCCGAACGTCATACGTCATATACCTCATCGTCATCATCATTGTCAAAAATATTATCATTATCATTATTACTATCATCATCATTATGACTATCACCATTATAGGCATAACCATAATCAAAACCTATTTTGGATTCCTCATAAATAATGCATATATTTTCAAAAGTTCTGAAAATGGCCCAAAATCGATCAAAACCATGTGCTATAGTCCATGCTTTTTGCCCAAAAAATGGCCAAAAATGAGGTATTTGGTCTTCCTCATGAATAATGCATATTTTTTAAAAGGTGTGAAAATGGCCCAAAATCGATAAAAACCATGGGCTATATAGTCCATGCTTTTTGCATAAAAATGGTTAAAAATCAACTATTGTCTATCTTTTATAAATAATGCATATTTTTTTAAAAGGTGTGAAAATGGTCCAAAATCGATCAAAACCATAGGCTATAGTCCATGCTTTTTGCCTGAAAATGGTCGAAAATGATCTATTTTTTATCACTCATTAATAATACATATTTTTTGAAAAGATGTGAAAATGGCCCAAAATCGATGAAAACCATGGGCTATAGTCCATGCTTTTTGCCTGAAAATGGTCAAAAATGATCTATTTTTTATCACTCATTAATAATACATATTTTTTGAAAAGGTGTCAAATTGGTCTAAAATCGATCAAAACCATGGGTTATAGTCCATGCTTTTTGCCTGAAAATGGCCAAAAATGACCTATTTTGAATCCCTCATAAATAATGGATATATTTTCAAAAGGTGTGAAAATGACCCAAAATCGATCAAAACCATGGACTATAGTCCATGCTTTTTGCCTGAAAATGGCCAAAAATGACCTATTTTGTAGCCTTCATAAATAATGCATATTTTTTCAAAAGGTGTGAAAATGGCCCAAAATCGATCAAAACCATGGGCTATAGTCCATGCTTTTTGCCTGAAAATGGTCGAAAATGATCTATTTTTTATCACTCATAAATAATACTTATTTTTTTAAAAGGTGTGAAAGTGGCCCAAAATCGATGAAAACCATGGGCTATAGTCCATGCTTTTTGCCTGAAAATGGTCAAAAATGATCTATTTTTTATCACTCATTAATAATACATATTTTTTGAAAAGATGTGAAAATGGCCCAATACCGATCAAAGCCATGGGCTATAGTCCATGCTTTTTGCCTGAAAATGGTCAAAAATGATCTATTTTTTATCACTCATTAATAATACATATTTTTTGAAAAGGTGTCAAATTGGTCTAAAATCGATCAAAACCATGGGTTATAGTCCATGCTTTTTGCCTGAAAATGGTCAAAAATGACCTATTTTGAATCCCTCATAAATAATGGATATATTTTCAAAAGGTGTGAAAATGACCCAAAATCGATCAAAACCATGGGAAGGAAGGAAGGAAGGAAGCTTCTTTATTTTGCCACGGTAAAAACATCAGTCGATTGCCTAAAAATATTTAAAAGTAAAGATTTACGATTAAAAAGCTAGTTACTGTTTTACATGTTTGCCGTGGAGCCCTTAGTTACAACTTTTCTTACTGTACAAACTATCAATTTCCGTTTTAAATTTTCGTACTGACTTGACCTCTTTTATATTTAACGGTAGGTCATTCCACAATTTTGCCCCACTATAGCTGAATGATCGTTTTAGATATTCAGTGTGTGGCTTAGGTATTGACAGTTTATGATCATGATTTCGAAGGTTGTATTTAGTATGGTAGTCGGAGAAAAGGTTTTGTAAGTAAACTGGTGTACGTCCCTGCATCGTCTTAAACATTAGTAGGGCTTTTTGTTTTTTACGACGAACTGCAAGTGTATCCCAGTTTAATTGGTCAAGGAGATGGCTAGATCTTATGTCATAGTTAGATCTTGTGATAACTCTAGCCGCTCGATTTTGACGCTTTTGTAGTTGAACACATAGTTTATCACTTAATCCATCCCAAACTGCACTACAATAGTCCAGTTTGGGTAGAATTAAGGCTTCGTAGATTTGGATGGCACTATCGGTCGAAATAAATGGGCGAACACGTTTTAGAGCCCCTATACTTGAAGAGATTTTCTTCGAAATGTTGTTAACATGTTCTGACCAATTAAGGTTTTTATCGATAGTGACACCCAAAGATTTGGTGTGATCAACTTGTTTAACGCTAGCTCCATTAATCGCAATATTAATAGTGGAATCGCATTGCGCTGTGAACTTTTGGCGGGACCCAATAATCATAAATTCCGTTTTCGCTACATTCAAGCTTAGCTTATTTGCTAACAACCACTGATGTATATTAATGAGTTCAGTGTTGATGCTTGGTTCCAAGTCTCCTACATTTTTACCATGAACGCTGATGCTGGTATCATCAGCAAACATTCTTGTTATGGCTTGCGCCAAACAATTTGGTAAGTCATTAATATACAGGAGAAATAAAAGTGGGCCTAAATTACTGCCTTGTGGTACACCGCAGCTCACAGTACAAGGCTCAGACAGACTTCCGTTAACACTGCACAGCTGAGACCTCGTCAGTAAATAAGAACGGAACCACTTGAGTGAGCCTTCATCTACACCATAATTCGATAGTTTGGACAAAAGAATTTCATGATCTATGGTGTCGAAGGCTTTTTGGAGGTCTATGAAGATTACTCCGTTAAGTAGTCCCTTGTCTATATTAACTGACCATTCGTTCGTTGCTTCGAGCAACGCGGTGACAGTGCTGTGCAGGGAGCGAAAGCCTGACTGGCATTCCGTCAATAACTGGTTTTCATTCAAATAATCGTATAGTTGATCATAAACGATCTTCTCAAATATCTTTGAAGCAGTGGGAATGACCGAGATTGGGCGATAATTGTTTAGGTCAGTTTTCTCCCCTTTTTTAAATATAGGCGTTACTTTCGCTATTTTCCACTCCCTAGGAAAAATGCCCATTTTAATAGATTGTCGAAAAATCACAGTGAGAGATGGTCCCACTATAGAGGCGGACATTTTTAGCAATTTGTTGGGTATGTTATCTAAGCCTGCAGCTTTCTTTTCCTTTATACTTCCTAACAAGTCGCAAACAGTTTGCTCACTTGGAGGTTGGATAGCGAAAGTTTTACCAGTTGTAGGTTTCAGAAATGATTCAAATTTAATGTCAGATGGAGGTAATTTATTGGCTAGAGTCTGGCCTATACTTGTGAAATGTTCATTGAAAATCTCGGCCATCTCACTTGGTGAGGTTACTGATTTATTGGCAACTTTAATTTCGGAAACGCCGGAAAATTTGCTAGCCTTTCGAGCACTTAGATCATTAAGGAGGTGCCATGTTTTCCGAGGATCAGATTTATTTAGTGCTAAATTTTCCGTAAAGTATTTTTTCTTCGCTAATCTAATTTCGTTATTAATCCTGTTTCTCGATTCTTTGTATTTTTTCCAAAATAAGTCACTGTCAGTGGAAATTGCTTTCCTTTTCAATTGGTCACGTGACCGCATTTTCTGTATTAGCTCCGTTGTGATCCATGGTGAGTTTTTCCTTCCCACACGCTTGTGGCGAACAGGCAGGTGGGAATCAATACACTCGGTTAGCAAGGTTTTCCAGCGAATCCACATATCATTCGGATCATCGTAAGACTTGATGTCTGACCATGGCAGTTGTTTGAGATCACTCAAAAATTTGTCTTGATCGAAATTTCTGAAGTTACGTACCTCAATTTTGCGAGCCTTTGACGGCTCGTAATGAATTTTTCTCGTCATGAATACTAAAGAGTGATCACTGATGCCAAGATGATACACACCTGACTTACTAATTTTGTCGGGAGTGTTTGTCACACATAAGTCAATTAATGATTTAGTGTTATGCGTTACACGTGTTGGCTCATTTAATAGCTGATAAAGCCCATAGATATCCAAAATATCAATTAAATTAGATGAAGCTAGGTTCGTTCTCGTTAGTTCTAAGAGATCGCAATTTATATCACCTAACAAATAATAATCGAGATTTGTCTTATCAATGCTATCTATGAGCTTTTCAAATGTCGTGAATAACTCGAGGGGTGAGTTGGGAGGGCGATACCAAGTACTAACTAAGAATGATTTTGATCGTGGCTTAAAGATTTCTATAGTGATGAGTTCTAAGATCCCATCATCAAAGTCGTCGCGTCTTTGATAACTCAGGTTGTTTCTCATGTAAATACATACGCCTCCTCCGTTTCTACCATTCTGAGATCTATAGTCCATGGGCTATAGTCCATGCTTTTTGCCTGAAAATGGCCAAAAATGACCTATTTTGTAGCCTTCATAAATAATGCATATTTTTTCAAAAGGTGTGAAAATGGCCCAAAATCGATCAAAACCATGGGCTATAGTCCATGCTTTTTGCCTGAAAATGGCCAAAAATGACCTATTTTGTAGCCTTCATAAATAATGCATATTTTTTGAAAAGATGTGAAAATGGCCCAAAATCGATCAAAACCATGGGCTATAGTCCATGCTTTTTGCCTGAAAATGGTCAAAAATGATCTATTTTTTATCACTCATAAATAATACTTATTTTTTTAAAAGGTGTGAAAATGGCACAAAATCGATGAAAACCATGGGTTACAGTCCATGCTTTTTGCCTGAAAATGGTCAAAAATGATCTATTTTTCATCACTCATTAATAATACATATTTTTTTTTTAAAGTTTGAAAATGGTCCAAAATCGATGAAAACCATGGGCTATAGTCCATGCTTTTTGCCTGATAATGGTCAAAAATGATCTATTTTTTATCACTCATTAATAATACATATTTTTTTTAAAGTTTTGAAAATGGTCCAAAATCGATCAAAAGCATATGCTATAGTCCATGAATTTTGCCTGAAAATGGCCAAAAATGACCTATTATGCATGTTTCATAAATAATGGATATATTTTTAAAAGATGTGAAAGTGGGCCAAAATCGATGAAAATCATGGTGTAACGTCCATGCGTTTTATCTGAAAATGGCCAAATATGACGTTCAGAACCGCATAGTCCTTGCCGAGCTTTGTGTTTGGATTATGTCCGATAACAACAAAATCTTCATCCCTTATAAATAATTCATGTTTTTTAAATGCCTTCGAATTGTCCATTTGGTTCAGACGGCTTTATTTTTAGCTTAATGTTTTCACTTTGTTTTTTTTTTTTTTTTTTTGTTTGTTTTTTGTTTAGTTCTATAACCCCAGCACCAGAGAAGGGAATAAATGTCTGTGCTTTTGACAAGACGAAAACTAAGTTTGTGTTACGACGAAATATTACCACTTTTAGAATGAGAAAAAGTAAAAATTGTGGAATACCTGGATATGCAGACCTCTTATGCACCGAAGTAAGGTATGAATGTAATTACTATTCCTATACGTTCATCCAATCTAATTCAGGTCCATTCTTATTGCTATATACGTTCATCCAATCTAATTCAGGTCCACTCTCATTCTTATAAAGCCCTTTCATGTGACGTCAAAGCAGCTAAATTTGGAGGACAAAACAAAAGAATTTCAATCTCCTGAGAATTGGAAACATATTCAGTTATGTCCTCCAAATTGAGCTGAATTCCGACAGGCCACAAGAGTTATATACGTATATTTTTGTATATTTTATATATACGTGTACTTTTCTGTCATTGACCTCCCTCTAAAACATGACTTCTTCTTTGTCATAGTTACGAGACAAAGGTTTACTGGTATCCATTTCGAAGGGACTTCCATTACATTTCTTTCCACTGCTGTCCTGGATGGCGTGGCTACCAAGACGGTGTGGGCTGTCTAGAAGGTACAACATGATGTGTTAAATTATAGGGAGGAGAGGCGGAACAGAGAGAAGGAGAGAGAAAGGTGGGGAGCGCGGAGAAGGGAGAGAGGGATTATTTAGTACTGGCTCACTCGTTGATCGAACGTCGACTCTTTTTTGTTCTAGAAATCCCATGTGAAGTCCAAATCTCCCAAAACTCAAGACCACACTGTAAAACTAAACGCGTCGATGATCTCAAGAAAGTCCAACAGATCTACAAACTTGGTGAAAAAGAAGGGTTTCCCTTCGCCCTTTCTGACATCGATGCGATGACATTATTTAACCTTTACCGGAATGACTCCTTTACCAAGACCTGGATGAAAATGTATATCCACATGTTGCAGAAGAACAGAAAGTTGATTGAGAGCTTCCCATTAACCCACAAAAAGGAATTCAACTCGATAAAAGATTACGAAGAGGTGTATCATTTCTTCATTAACCAGATGAAGAATACGGTAAGGTGTCTCATATTCTGTATTCTTGTGTTGTAACTATGGATACATCCATCCAACTATTTTATTTTATCTTATCGCATTCTATTCTATCCCGTCTGATCTAATACTTTGACGATAGAGCGGCCATCTTGGATCGCAAGGCATTATGGGGGTCCAGGGGACAAATATAGCTTTGTTACAGTAATGAAGTTGATTAATATTAACAGCTCATCACAAAAGAGAATACGACAAAAGATGGCTTAGGACTGCACATCGATCACCTTCACCCGTAAAAGAAGGACAAACACACGAAACTATATATATTTCCCGTCATCTTTGTTTTGGCAAGATGGCCGCCGTATCTTCGAAGTAGTCCATTGTATTTCATCCCATGCAATCGATCTCGTACTAACCCATTCCACCCCATGTAATCCCATTTCATTCATCTTTATTTCATGTACCCAGCTATTGTTCAATTCTCTGTCCTCTCGCACTCTTGCTCTATCTCTTTTATTCTTATATCTAATTTTAGAGCAAGCTCTTTCGTTTCCCGTTTGACACCCTGCCATTCAAAAGTGTTGTGAATAGCAACACATGGAAAGAAGACAGAGTCTTTGCTGAACTGCGTCTTGCTGGTCTCAACCCCATGTGCATCCAAAAGGTCTCTTTACATCAAGGTACATTAAATACCTATTTACGCCGTCAGTTCACTTCATCCCTACCTAGGGGTCATAAATTGAACATATTAACATCAGATTAACATAACTTATTTTTTTCCGGTCCGATGTTCTAAAAAATCGTGCGTTCTGATTGGCTGTTTGAGCGGGCGGTATTTTGTCAGTATCTGCCCGCGTTCGCGGTCCGGAATCCTTTGCCGCTAAACAACAAAACAAAACGATTACAAAAACGAGTAAAGAAAAAATACGGGAAAAAAGTTATTTACCGGCGTCCCATAGTCGGTCCAGATAGGGAAAAACTGTGCCCTCGGTCTTGAAAACGGACCTCGACCTATATTAAGTAAGACGTGTTCTTCTTGTAGGTCAAGGTGTAACGTGGTCATCCCTCAGTCGTCGTTTGAATATGAACACTCACTGGGAACACGTGATTCAGAGAGCATTCGGTCGAACCCTTCCTCTACAAATGGTAAAGACAAAAATGGTTATAGAATCTACTCTAGTTGATCCTAGTAATGCTGTACGTTCCCTTGCTATTAAATTGGACGTTTGCATGCTGGTGTCATTGACCTCTACTACCATACTCCCTTGCGCACTTTCTTTTGTCCGTTTAATTAGCACCAACTACACATTTAATTAAGAAAGAAAATTCGCCAAACATTATGGTAGCGGTAGTCAAATGTCGCCATCATGCAAATGCCCCATTTAACGGTCGTAGTTTTGCAGCTGAAAAATTAAAAATTTCTCTCACACAGATAATTAGCGATGGGTCGGTATTCGTTTGTCATTTTCCTTTGTTTGACAACATCGTCAATGTACCCGACATAACTGAGGGTAATCCTTCGCGCAAGATGTGGAAATCAATGTCACCCATTGCGGTTTTCGTATCAAGACCAAGTGCTGACGGGCAGACAGCTGAGCTGGTCCCAGCAGCCATCCAGATGGACAGCAAACCAGGTACGGTATTGTATTTTCAAGATTTAAAAAATGGTAAATACAAATCAATAAAGGCTTTGATTGCAGCCATGACAGGAGGCAAGAAAAATAGCCCCTTTCACAGTTTCCAGTGTCATCTTGAAAGGTAACCGTCCGCCATAAATTTGCATCGTAGCGAGACTAACGGTGAGCACGCTATGATAGAAACATACGAATAATTGTCCGATGTGTTAAAAAAGGTCTCTATTATTGCAAGCTCACCGTTCGTCTCGCTTCGATGTAAAGGCACGGCTACCTTTCAAGGTGGCGCAGGGAACTGTGGTAGGGACTATTGCAGCCGTTCTAATCCGGTTTACATATGAGAAAGAATTCAGTTTTCCAGAGGAAAAACTAGTAAACTCTATTGTTGTGCTTCCTGTAATGGCTGCCTTCACTTGATGGTGCAAATCTTGTTGAGACAAACAGTGCATTTTTGCAAAAAAAGCCTTATACTGCACACAAGGAGATTTTAGAGGGATTACCTGTTCTCCTGTACCTCCCCTGATACGTCTTCAATGCCTTTGCTCAGTTCTCGTATGACACATGAGCGCGCATGAAACTCTCATTTGTGTCTGTCAAGGGCTATTTTGGCCTGCGGTATTCTCAAAAACTAAATTTCACTGACTAAAGCTAATTCAGCGCCAATTAGGACGTGGACATACAGTGCATTTTCGTACCGCGTAGCATATTGCGTTCAACACTTGCACATTATAACCTGGGGTCTTTAGTAACACCATTGTATACTAATCTCTATTAAAGTAACCTTTGCAAAAAGTCTGATAACTTGACATGATTCTTTCAGAATCCCCCGTGCTTACCCCAGAAGATGGCGATCTCTGGTTGCTGGCTAAGGAATCTTTCCATGTGACTGACTTTGCTTATGTCGAGATGGTGGAACATTTACTTAAAACACACTTGATGATGGAGCCATTTTGTACAACCATTCACAGACATCTATCCTACCTTCATCCCATTCACCAGATTATGAAGTTCCACTGCAGGTGAACCTTAAACTAATATAATGAAATATAATGAAATTTCAGGCTCCATACGGATTCAGTACCTCAGCATTGAGAAAAGAAGTTGACCTTCAAATTCTGATAGATACCATGAAACAACATCTGCAGGACTGATGCACGCCTGACTAACAAATTAAACCCTGAAACAACAGATTGAGCTCTGAAACAACCCCTGGGCTGATCTAAGTCAGGGCATAGCTAACTCACAGATTGAGCTCTGAAACAACCTCCTCGTTTCTTTATATATATTTGTTGTTCCTGTATGTATATATTTTCTTTCGTCCACATAACTATAACTATATATTTGTAATATAATGAAGACATCGACCCCCTCGATGAGCGTTACGCTCTTGGGGTTAATGTTTCGATAAAATATGTTTAAATAAATAAAAAAACGGCCTTGGTTAGATGGCAGAACAATATAAAATCCCTTTGCTCTCGGAAATTGAATTCTTCCACATGTAAAGCTATTGTATTTTTCTTGCCAACTAGCATGGCTGCCGTCAAGTGATGTTTCAAAACCTCTATTGCCTCCTTTGTAACTAAATTTTCTTACATTAAAAACGTTAAACTTTTTTTTTTGGACCTAAATATTTTATAAAAGTCTAATTATTGTTTCTTAACTATTAGGGGTCTTCTTCCTACAAACAAAATAGGATTCCCAAAACTCGTCGACGACAAAGCTTACATGCATCAGTTGTTTGCTATTGGTAATGTAGGATCTGTTCAGCTACTGGTCAAAGCTTTTCACACTATGTCTTGGGCAGACACTGATTTCCAGGCTAATATAAAGGTAAGACAAATAGGAAAAATGGCCTTAATTGAGATATCATGATGTATGCTGTTTTATATCCCTAATGGCTTCGTGTTTTTAGCATTTTCATTGGATAGTGACGTACCGCGAAATAATAGACCTCTTCGGCTCTGACGTAATGTTTTCCCATTTCAAATCATAAGTCATTCCCTAGAGTATCATTTCTTTGTTTAAGGTTTGCGCTCGGTTGCACATGAGAAGGCACATGAATATGGATACAGCTCAAACAAAGAATCTTATTATCAAGGGGAATAACACGTGGTCTGAAATGGGAAAACATTACCCCAAGCCGAAGAGGTCTATTGGTTCAACGGGTTCTCGATCTGTACTTATCATAACCATAACCTTTTGTTTATAGTAGTTTTATGGCTTGCGACGAAAACCGAGGGCTCTGGCATAATCCATTCTTGGCGCATGCGCAATCTTCCGTAGTTGAATACAATTAATGAAAATTATGCTTTAAAAAAGAGTTAAAATAAAAATATGCAATTGCGTGGCATCTTAACAAGTTTTTGTTCCAACTTTGCATGAACAGATGAGAGGCTTGGATGATAAAAGAAAGCTTCCGTATTTTCCTTACCGCGATGATGGCTCGGTTCTCTATCGGTCCATCCAGAGTTTTGTCCAGGAATATGTCGAACAGTAAGTGGATTTCTTTGTTCTTGAATGACAACCTCAATTAACAATTCTTAAATCAGCCTTTTTGAATTGGTACAATACCATTGTGTTCTTTGATTACAGACTCATTTATACTATACAATCACTTTGAAATTACGATCTTTAACTGGAACACGACGTGAATGTATTTACGCAAAATATAGGCTAACCCTGAGCAACAAGGAGCTTGAAAATGGAGTTTTGCCTTGCAAATCAAATATATGTTTAGTATAGTCGCGTCTTGAAGAATAAGGATACTGATTATTTTAACAGATACTACGGGAATGATGCTGATGTGAAGAAGGATAATGAACTTCAGGCTCTTGCCAATGAAATGTCTGTAGATGGAAAAGGAGAAGATGGAGGGAAAGGAAAGGTTGGAAATAAGTGATGTAACTTACACCGGTCAAGGGATATATGAACATCACTATGATTATAGAAATAGATTGCCATCGGTTCCATCATGATAATAGTCATAATCAGTACCTTCTTTATCCGTCATCATCATCATCACCATCTTTTTACTCCCATTCCCATTACCATCATCATTATCATTATCATCATCAAAATCATCACTATCGCCAACACCACCATCAAAATCATTCCTCACCGCATCACCATCACCATCACCACCACCACACTCATCGTTATCAAAATCATTACCATGATCATCACCATCATCATCATTATCGTTATCAGCATTATCAGTATTAGGCAGATTATCTTCGTAATCGTTATCAACAGCATCATGATTAATCTTCATCATCATCAGTCAAAATGATAACCATCACCATTGTCATTGCCATCGATATTCCATCACTAATTCATTTTTCATCTTGCAGCTCCGTGGCTTTCCATCCCGAATCTCAAGCATCTCTCTTTTAACAAACATCATCACACGGCTTATTTGGACGTCAAGTGCTCAACACACCGCCGTTAACTACCCAATAGCAGCATACGGAGCCTTCACTCCCATGATGCCATCCAAGATATACGACGACCCAAGAGTTCCAGATGACACCTTTGATTTGTACAGACTTCCCAATGGCAACATTTCAGCTGTAAGTATATTGTTTCATGCACCATGGAATGTAGCCAATCAGAACACAGAAAAGTTGTGGGATAACCATAGGTATTCGACCTCTTCGCGTGACGCAATGAATTTTTCTATGGTATGGTATAAAGTTCTTGAGACAAACCATAGCCCTTTATTTCGATTTACCAGTCCCCTTTTGTTGTTTGTTTTGTTTTGTTACTTTGTTGTTGTTGTTTTCGGAAGGGATCCCTGTAACAATAAGTGTAGCGGTGAAAAAAATTAAATAGTTTCTAGAGCACGGCTAACTCACAGATCGGATTGGAATTTAGCGTGTTTGGTTTTGCAGAGAGAGGAAAAATTAAGAACCCCGGGAAAAAATCCCTCGAATCAAGGAAAACCTAACAAACACTTACTCTGCCCGAGTCCATGAATCAAACGCGAGACTCCAGAGGTGAGAGAGAGACGACATACTACGCTGTGCTACCCTTGTCTTGGCTTCACAATGAATCAACTAATGATATTGATTGTTTTAGATCCAAGCTGGTGTTGCTATGAGCCTAGGATCGCTTCACCTCGATGACCTTCTTGATTATGGAGCACAGTTGAGCGACCAAGAACGAGGCGGGCAGATCGTACAGAAGCATTTCAAGCGTCTAAACAACCTTGTCAAGCCCCTCCTGGATCAAAGGAACGAAAGAAGGTTCCAGGGGGGACATCTGACCTATCCTTTCCTCACCCCGGGGTGGGTACCTAATAGCATTTGTACCTAAAACTCGCGATAGTTTGAAAACGTCGTCTAGCCTTCTAGCAAGTTAATATGTTAAATTACTCTAGTGAGAATAAATAAAAGCAACAAGCAAACCTGATATTAACACTGTAAAGTAGTCACGAAATTTTTGTCGTCGAATTTCAAGATGCTACCATTTTGCAACCAAACAGCAATGAGGACAATAATCCCCTTGGAGTTCCCTTAGCCTCCTTCGCAGGCATCTCTGTAGCTTTCTCTAGCTAATTTCTCTAGCTATTAATGAGCCGGAGTCTGGGAACAAAGAAACAAAACCAGCACTCTCGGTTTTCGCTGGAAAAGGAAGCCCACTCGCTAGAGAGATATAGTATGTGAGAGTTTATAGAGTTACCTGCGAAGGAGGCTAGAGTTCTGTGACATCTTGAAAGGTAACCCTGCCTGTGTACGTATGCGAGAACGACAGTGGCCTTGCGATGATAGAGACCTTTAATAACAGCTTGGACAATTATTTTATCTCATTGTAAGGTCTCCACAGTTCTCGCTTCGATGCGTACAGGCACGGTTCTATGGCACAGGAAACTGTGAAGGAGACTATATTCACGTGCTTGGCGAAGACGCGCGTCTAGGGTTTTCGTTCTCGAATCGATATGCCATCGGTAGAGCAACGAATTCTCTCGTTAAAAGAAATGAATTTAAAATATTTAGCAATGTGTTAAAAACCCTTCTTTTGTTTTTTTCCTTCCTTTTTTCCTTTCTTTTTATTTCTTTTTTTGTCTGCAAGGAAAGTTTTAAACAACATTTCACAATTACAAAATTTACAGTGAAACATATAAACATTATACGATTTCATCTAACTTTACGCGATATTTTTTGATTGACTACTAATAAATATAGTACAAAAGATGATAAAAATACTCATATAAAAGAGCTATCAAAATGGTACTCGAATCGCCTGTTCATTTCAGGATTGTTGTGTAGTTTTCGTTTTTTTACGTATAGTATCCTCTAACACCACCTTGACATTATCAAATCAGCTCGAGGGCTTCGTTAGATATTATTCGAAAAACGATGAATGAATCTGCAATCAAGTGTGTTTTTTTTCCTAGGAGGAATCTTGTCTTGATGAACGTCTGCTTCGGATCAGGAAAGGACGGCTGAAATAAGGCTTAGATTTGGTCCCATCGATGAACTTGATAACCACGACGATACGGAAGCGATTCCTTTTTTCAGCATCGACCGTTGAAAGCTTGTAGACCGGCATGCCTTGCGGAGAGAGATACACGGAATCCAGGTCGACGGATAGGTATTGCTGTGAAAAGATATATAGACCTCATGAGTACATCAAGTAAAACACAGCAGCAACATAGCTAAACGACCTGTTAAGTGACCAAAGAGGTTGATTGCATTAATTTATGCCTCTATTAAGCTCTATTCAGTGGCCTGTTTTCAAAGTCACAAAGAGGATGATTGCACTAATTTATCGGCCTCTATTAAGCGATCAACCTGTATTCAGTGGCCAGATGCCAAAGTCCCAAAGATGGCGATTACCTAATTCATACCTCTTTTAAACTGCCAACCTCTATCTATTGACCAGTTTTCAAATTCACAAAGAAGGTTTTTACACTAATTTATACCTTTATTCCGAGCGGCCAACCTCTGTCTGTCGCTAAATAGAATTCTTATTAGCCTTATTCAAAATATAAATGTAAAGAATTACTAACACTACCTTATTCAAAACCAAGTCTCCCATCCTCGGCTCCAGTTCTACTCGTCCAGTATTGTCCCCAAGCAACGCGGCCGCTTCTGGAACTCTTTCAACAAAAATTTGAATCCCTTCAATCTGGGCATCAAAGGTCACAACCATCCTCACTCTAGCATCTACTAATCTTTGCTTGGACTCGCGACCCACTCTGCTTTGGACTTTTTGATAGACTTGGTGTAAATTTAGGAATTGGACTCTGGAACCAGTGGGTCGTGGATTGGTGGGGGAATGATCGGGTTTGTTTTCAGTGGTGCTTGTTAGAGTAAGCGATGAACAGCTGGAAGAAACTGTTTTTCTATCTTCAACTGAAATTCAACAGTAATAGATGAATATTAGGGATCAATTAATGGAGGAGAATATGAATGGATGGGGACAGCTCGATGTATGGATGAGTGGGATGAGATGGGATGGAGGGATGGAGGGATGGATGGATGGGATGGGATGGGATGGATGGATGAATGGATGGGATGGATGGATGGATGGATGGATGGATGGATGGATGGATGCCGATAAGAAGATGCATGAATATATCATGAATGGATGGGATGGCATGAATGAGATGAATGGATAGATGAATGAGAAAGTGGATGGATATAACATAGATGGATGCTGCATGGGATGTGATGGACGGATAGATGGATTGGAGGGCATGGATGAGATAGATAAATAGATGAGAAAATGGATGGGTATATCATGGATGGATGGGATGATATGGGATAAACAGTGCATTGATGGAAGGACAATAGAAACTTACACCTGAGGACCGATCAATTTTCTTAAAAAAATTACCAGAAAAAGAAGCATGCAATCAGGCATAACGCTTGAAGAGGAAAAAAAATCTTCCACGTTGGTATGTCGTACAACGTGACACATGCGGTAACGCAACACAAGACTAAGCTATTACGTACAGGAAAATCTTAAATACTTAAGAAAATTTTAAGAAAGACAATCATTTGTGTTTCCTGCACTAGTTTGACATCTTCTCGAGTTTTCCGCAAACGACCAAAAGAAGCAAGTTCCAAGGAAATGAACGTATGCACTATGAGAAATTTGTGCGTGAGGTTTAACAGGAACACTGTATACATTCTATCAGTCAAATGAAACTAGTGGTCTATCATCAATGCTGCGTTCTGATTGGGTTAGCTACTAGTAGGCTATGAAGATATACCCTACCGGCAGCGAAAAGTGCCGGCTTTGAAAGCCAAAAAATAATATGTAACTTTAATTCAAAACTTATTTGCATCTATTTATTTGACCGACTAGTTGGATTTGACTAAAACAATCTTGCCCTATGCGGAGAAAGTATCATCCTTGATATTTAAAATATTGTATGAGTATGTAAGTATATGTGTTATATTTTAAGCTCTGAGATTTAGATTTACTTTTTCTTCTTGCTCAGCTTATCTTGTTTTTAAAAGCTTATTTTCTAATTTGATTATAACATTTTTTATTTATTTACCGTTTGGAAAAAGTCTAAGAAAGAATGCCTTTTTTAGTATTTTATTTTGTTATGATTATTTTTTACGGACAATAAACTGAAATAATTAAAGAGTTAACTTCATGAGACTGCCCACGCTAAGAAAACTCGGTAATTCATAATTTATCACAGGGTTAATCTTACTAACCTTTTATAAATGCTACACAGTGTGAGTAAAGCTTTGTAACTGTTTCAAACTCTTGCTGTTTCCAAACAAGCTTACGCATTTCCATGGCTGTTATACTCGACTAAACTTGCTTCTCAAAGATAAAACTAAAATAGATTGTTGTTTCTGTACTGATGTCTTACCGCGAGTACTTATGATCGAACGAGACATGTGAACGCTTAGCGTGTTAGGACAAGACCGGAAGTTAAACGGTCTTTATACTAGCGTTGTTAAATGGGCTAGGTCAGTGATTGAATCATTTCCTGTTGACTGACCGCATTTCACGGCTCTTGACTGTAAACGTGCCGTCCATTAGTGTTGTCGATAAGTCCGAATAAGTCAGATAATGTTAAAGGGCCACTTGGACGAAAATCGCTCCAAAATTAAAACTCTTTCATTCGAGCTGGAACTTTGCTGAAATAATCTAGGATACATTAAGAACCACCCACTGGAATATCTTTCTGATATTCGAAAGGAAAGGGCCAAAATTTTACGATTTATTTTCGTCCGCCATTAATTTCTTTGAATCACAGAATTCGACTCAAGAAGACTGGCACGAGTACTTATGACGTCATTTACTCAACCCAAACCAAAACATTGGTGGGTAATGTATGTGCCATGTTCGTAAAACTCGGTTTATTTGGTTTATTCAGAAAATATATAATGTTTCATTCGGTTTCCTAACTACTATATGACCAAACAATGTCTAGGCGCTGAAATTTTTCAGTTTCAATAATACTGACGATCATAATTCGAAAATTTCAATACATCTCGGCAAGCCAAGAATCACAACAAAGTAGGACGCATGGACGAGATTCTAGCGGTTCCATCGCGCGAAGTGACTGAGATATTCGGGATTCGAATCATTTTAAGGATAACAATTTTTCAAGGTATATTTACATACAAGGGCAAAGAACAACCCCACAATTTGGGTCCGCGAGACATCCGACACAATGAAAGAAAAACCTACGAGCTGAGTGACAGACGCCGCTGTCGCGCGAGTAATAAATAAGAAACCTTTGACATGTTCTATTACAAAGATGATATTAGATAATCGTATGTTTGTACCTATTCAATGCATAATAAACATTTTGAAGCAAATAATGACCGTTCTGTAGTAAATCAGCTAGGAGAATTACGAGATCACATTCTAAATTATTCGGCACATAGATCTAAGTATATTGTCACAAATCTTTATATCACAACGCAGAATTCAAAAGGCAATCGGTTGTTTTCATAACATCAATCACTATTAGATTACATTGAAACTTCAAATTTAAGATCTTTATATCATGGACAGTAGGTAGCAAATACAAATAATGAAATGAACGTAAGGAATTTTTATGAAAACCTCTTCCTAAGCATTGCTTCTTCTTCTAGTTCGGCTTCATCTTCATACATTATAATTTATGGTTCTAACTCTTCAGGATTGACAAAGCGAGCGTCCAAAGGAGTTTCCATCATATTTGAAGAGGTATCAAAGGTTTAAAAAAAGTCTGTTTAGAGATTCTTTTCACGATAACGCGTTTAAAACATCAAATAAACTTCAGGTAATTTAACAAGAAATGTATAGTCAAAACGACGCTAACATGACAGTGTTGAGTAAATGACGTCACAGCGTAAAACTGCTGTACATAATGACTCGTTGGCCGTGACACAAAGAAATTAATGGCGGACGAAAATAAATCGTAAAATTTTGGCCCTTCCCTTTCGAATATTAGAAAGATATTTCAGTGAGAGGTTCTTAATGTGTTCAAGATTATTTCAGCAAAGTTCCAGCTCGAATGAAAGAGTTTTAATTTTGGAACAATTTTCGTCCAAGTGGCCCTTTAAGACTTCGGCCGGACATCGCGAAATGCGGAATCAAAGGACTTTGTTTGGAATAGCGTACGTCAGGTTACTTTGTTTGTAGAAAGGAAAAAGTCAAAAGAGCAAAGAAAGAAAGAAAGAAAGAAAAGAAAGAAAGAAAGAAAGAAAGAAAGAAGAACAAGAAAGAGAAGACGAAGCAGAGAGCAAAAAAAAAAGAAAGAAAGAAAGAAAGAAAAGGAAAAAAAGAAAGAAAAAAAAAGAAAAAGAAAGAAAAGAAAAAAAAAAAAAAAAAGAAAAGAAAAGAAAAGAGAAAAAGAAAAGAAAAAAAGAAAAAGAAAAAGAAAAAAAGAAAACGACTTTAGGTCAAAAATTACAAAGCAAAACAAGAAAATGTAAATAAGAAGAGAATCCGAAGAAATATTTCCCCTTGAAAGCCCAATTTACTACAAAATCTAATTTATCAGGGGGGAAACATTTAGCTAATTGGCTTGTAATAATATAAAACTTCACAGAAACGACCTTGAAAACTTTTAATTAAATACAGTATGTTTTTTAATACCCATTGTGTTAGTTTAAGCACGATTTAGTGTTTTCTTACATAGGGGTCTATGAATAACTATTGCTTCCGGTCACAGTTAGTCTCCAAAGTCTTCCTCATATCAGCAGATTGTCCTAATAAAAATACGAATAGACTCAAAAATGAACGCTAGGCAAACCCATGCTAAAGATTTTGCGTACAAAAAAATAATATAAATAACGAAAAAATTAATTTTGCAGAATTTAATGTATATTTTTAGTCAGATAATTGCATTTATTGAAGCACTTTTGTCTAAAACGTGTCTTAGCTAGTTCCATTGAGAAAGAGGTCGCGAGGTCAAGTTGAAATTTCTTTGTCATTCGAGAGAAATATTTAAAACAAAAAGCAGACTATCACGTCTAGTATTTCTTTTAAGAATCTTTCAAGAAAAATACAATTAAATCAGCGGAGAAAGCAAATGACGTTGACGTCCTTTACAAGAAAATATTCCTGAATAAGGGTTAAAGGGATTGCGCCCATTCTTTATCAAACAGCTATCTTCTTATGAACCCTTTTCTTGTGAACAGCTTTTTTGCTACGAAATAAAAATCAGATTAAAAAACTATTGACTTGTATCGATATCAATTTGTAAAGTAGTTCAGTTTTAGAATTTCAAGAGATTATATATGAATCCTGACTAAAGATTGAATATCTGTATGTAAAATATTGTAATGTGTTTACTTGTATCTTGTCTCTGGCCGAGCTTGTTTGGATTTCGTATCTGTCCTCGGACTGTGTTAAGCCGTTAAATAAATAAAAATTAAAAATATTTTCAAAAGTCATTTAATATATATATATATATATATATATATTTCTTTAATCCGGTTGGTTTGATTGTCTTAGTCGCGGGGGACACGGAAAACAAACGGCCCAGCAGAGGTCATTGCCAACGAGACGTTATCCGAGAGAAGTACGATGTTCGCAATTGGTTTATATGCATATCCAAAACTGGCAATATCGTGACAAAAATACGTGAATATGAACTACGACATATTCAAAGTTCAGTGAAGAAGAAAAATAATTGTACTGTGTATCTTAATGAGGGTGTGTAACATGACCGGAACTAGGTTTTGTAGTGTTCAAAGGTCATACCCTGAATTAGGAAGGAAGTAAATTCTTGGGCATTTTAGATCTGCAGGAGAGTTGACATTTGATTCGTCGGACGAAAAAATGATGAAATAAAACTCCTTGGTGGAAAATTGTAATGTGTTTGCATTTATGAAAATAAAAAGATTTAAAAGACAGCCATCTATGCTACTATTACTAAATACACAGTGGAATGTGCTGAAAAAGGATAAATGTACGGAAAAAGCGGATGTCGACGGTCCAGAAGGATAGGAAAAATGTATTATGACATTTTGAAAAGAATAAATGTTCGACTGCCTTGAGTTTACTGAGTAAGCAATGTCACGACAGGCAGCCCAATGTTCCTGCGTATGGTTTATAAGGGAATATATGGGAGTTATGATGAAGATATGACAATAAAATGTTTCACTCAACAATTTGCTTCAAAACTTTCTGCAGTCGTTGCTTGTACCTTGTTCGGTCTTCTGGAAAAGTTTTCGGCGCCTTTTGAGGCCGTTTTGTGTTTTTCTTCTATTTCATTTCAACGGAGAGAGCAATGAAGGAAGAAAAATTCCAAAAGCAAGATTGAAAATTAAAAATTTAAAGGCCACAATATCACTCTGCACTTTTAGACCTCTTAGCATGTCTTGATCCTTCCCATAAACAAGTCATTCATTGAACAGATGACAAATTTTACAAGCATTAAGAAAATACTCACAAGTTCCTTTGAAATAATTCTCCAGGATAAAAGCTTCAAAAGTGACTTCTTTTGCATCCCAGGAGCCCATGTTTCTTTAAACAATTTGGAATCCAAGTTTGGCGCAGGCTGTTGGTTGTTTGGCATCAAATAACCCTTAATTGCTTGATTTGGCAAGAGGATCTCCGGGCTGGTCGGCTTGATTGGTCATACGCGACTTGCAGAAATGCAATACTTATCCATTAGTATTATTAGTAACACTGCTAATTGTAACACTAATTGTAACACTACTAATTGTAACACTACTATAAACAATGAAGTTTTGATTCAAGGTCTAGCTGGGGAGGCTATTTCGACACGTCTGGAGGGAGGAGAGTTTGAAATTTAAAACTCTTTCTCACTAGGAACGAACAATCCAGGGCAAATCTTAAGTCTCTCTCACAGAATTTTGGTACAAAATTGTATTGAGAGGTTGTACTATTTTTTCATAGGATGGGCGAGTCAAAGCTCGTTTTTCGCGAATCACAGACAAGGAAGTAAATGCAAAGCACGCCGCTTGGAAAAGTGCCCTAGTAATGATGGCTTCCTGGGAGCAGGGCAGGAAATCCTTGCGACGTGTCCGGACAGAAGAGGAAATGTAACAACGGATTTGATTTTGTCTTTCAGCACTGGCGGCTGGACTAGAAAAACAGGCGTTTTATCTCTCTTAGATGTTGTTTTTTATTACATTATAACAGCGCGTGATTTTCATCTTGTAGTTTGAAATTTGCAGACAGCACAGCTTAATGAAAAAAAGATTTCAAAGATTGTTGAAAGTCTTTGCGCTGTAGAAGATGCATGATATCATTATCATATCTTCATTAAGCATAGAATCCTATCGTTGGTCAAGATTATTGGCTTAAATTAATTCGTCTTAAGTTGGTGAAATGTTTTCCCATTTCAGACCACGTGTAATTTCAAGAGTACCATTTCTTTGTTTAACGGATAAGACACAAGGATATATGGATACAACTCAAACAAAGAATCCTATTCTCAAGGGAGTGACACGTGGTCTGAAATGAGGAAACATTGCACCAAGGCAAATTAGGTCTGTTGCACGAAGTAGCCATCCCATAGCCTTAAGATTGGAATAGTTTAACCCGATTCTTAGCCCCAGCTCTTGTGAATGTGTGCACTGATATTTAACCCTCCCATACCTTAAACACGGGCTATTCTACCTTTGCCATGTGCTCCAATTGTCATAACCCTCCTATGAATCCCTATAGCTAAGCATTGAATGTTCTACTCAAGGTTTTACCATCCACATTATAGTCTACCCATGACCAGTTCAGAATAAGTTGTTTAAGTTGTATCCACATTCATGTGTCTTCTCATGTGCAATTGTTAAACAAAGAAATGATACTCTAGGGAATGACACGTGAACTGAAATGGAAAAACAATCTGTCCGTGGTAAAAATATTTGTTTAGATGTCGTTCCGTACATGCTTGTTTGATTTCTCTGCTGAGTATAAAGATTTAAAAAGAATGGTAACAACGAAAAATGTGACCTTCATTGTCGGATCGGATATTGAACTCTTCGTTAAAGTAAGAAAGGTAAAAAGAGATTTCCTTACCGGAATCGGTATTGGGGGATCCAAAATAAAAGCTTGGAGTATAAAATACTTTTCTTATTACGAGGAGCGCAAAAAATGCAAGACATAGCCAAACAATTTCTTCTCACTACTTCCGCCATTAGTATGAGTGGCGAGGAAGAAATAAGGAAACATCAAAACGACGGTATCCTCAGTCAAAGTAGCAGTGTACCTTAGTATTGTTTTCCTTTATTTCAGACCACATGTCATTCCCTAAAGTATTATTTCTTTGTTTAACAGTTGTGCGCGCATGAAAAGACACATGGATTTAGATAGAACTCAGAAAGAGAATCCCATTCTCAAGGAAAATGACACATATTAGGCAGATTAAGATCCCCGTTTTTACTTCCCGCAAACGGCAAACGTGACCACGTTTTCATCGTTTCCCTACATTTCACTTTACCTTTTGCAAACCTTCTCGACAAAGACAAGTATTCTTTTGTTTATCTACTACTTGGAGATTTTTGCGATTCCTTTTCACTAATTTTAAAGAATGTTTTAATGGTGAACTGACGTTTCACGTTTGTCTGCGTAAAATGGGGAAAATATTACGTCCAAGATGAAAAGGCCTATCGTGTTACAGCTTAGAACATATGAGCAGCTTGCCTCACCCATTTTCCTGGCTCAAAAACTAATGACACTCACGCGCCCTTCACAAACCTGTACTAAAAGATGGCTTCAATGTATGCTATTTCCAGATTAGGAAGAGAAAAAGATTAAAACATTAAAAGAATCTGAAGTGCGGCGGATGTATTCCAAAAGAGCTCTTGAGCTTGGTTGTAATTGTCATTCTCTTGAGAATGAGATTCTTTGTTCGAGTTGTCTCAATACTCATGTGTCTTCTCATGCAAAACCGTTAAACAAAGAAATGATTCTCTAGGGAATAACCCGCAATCTGCATTAAGCATTAGGTCCAAGCTAAAGTGGAGATCAGTCTATCGAAGTCAAAGGGTAGTTTTTTGAAATTCACAGCACTTTCGATTGTGAGAGATCTTCGAATAGAATGTTTTGGGGGTATCCTCAATTATTATTACATCGAAGGAATTTGGATTGTTATATTCCAGTTTGAAAGTAGAGGATATATAGTTCTTATAGTTTAAAGCACTTTTAGTTGTAGAAAATCCCCAAATAATGATTTTCTGTAATCAGATAACTCTTGCATAATGCATATTTCTGATTAGAACCTAATATTTCACATATAATTATTTTGAAATTTACTCTTAAGAATTCGAAATTATTCAGCTTTGCATTTAGTCCATGAGATCTATATCTGTTCTACAAGACCTGATATAAAGGAGTATTTTGGACAGATATACCTGTACGAGTAAACCAGAGTAGCTTTACAGACTCATTATGTGAGATATATATGTAGAACAAATGAATGTTTAAAAGAGCATGAAGAAATTAAATCTTTATATCTTTTTTATTTCTTTTTTGACCTTGCAAGATCAATGAAATTATCTTTATATTAGTCATCTCACAATTTTAAATACCACAATTTTAGTTTTAAGACAAAATTTAACAATTATAGAATATATTTCCCCTTAAATATATATTGGCATGTGTTTTTAGAATCAATTTTAGGAGAATTACATAAACACTATAAACTTGTTATGAATAGGACACATATAGTAATACCTTGCTTTATGTATTTAAAACTAGCTTCTTTAAATAAATTGTCGATTTTATTTTAAAAACTGAATGAGTTTTAAGATTTTGTAACGATAAAGTACAGAAAATATCAAAACCACAACCTACTTCAAAGGAAACTCAGTCTAAAATGTCATTGGACAAGTTGAAACTTTGCTTCATGATGGTTTCAAGAACTAGATTTGCTGAGAATAAGCTTTTCATATGTTAAATGGAATTGCTTAAAAACAAAGTATATCTACTCAAAATCATATAGAGAATAAATGAGTATGTGTAAAGGAAAGTGTCGATCTTTTTTTGACAGTTATAATTCAATGATAAACAAACAAGTCAAAGCGTGAATTGAAGAACAACAACTTCAGGAACTTGTTATATACTTACGAAACAAAACTCTACTATTAGAGTAAATATTTAAGAAAATCCTAGAGTCAAAAGGTCTGTGAAGAAGTTTTCTTTGTTTCAAAAAAAAAAAAAAAAAAAAAAAAAAATGGAATCTTATTTTTAAAATGTAGTGTAGAATTCCAAGAAAATAGAATATCCCCTTTCTTGGAATTATTAAATAACCATGATATTGATATATAAATAATACAAATACAAAGATACTTACCATTTTTATTTTTATCTTTGTTGGAAGACATCATTTAATGAGTTCCACTTGCAATTTTCGTGAAGAATTTTCAGTTGCTCTTGACCGGTTTTCAGACCAAAATTTATTCCCATAGAATTAAAAATTCCAGTTTGAAATTCCAAAATTTATTTTTAATAGTTTTTATGTAGCAAGAATACATTTACCATTCATGCATGAAGCATGGCTTTGGAAGTACAATTTTCAAAAAAAATATAGTTAAATAAATCTTGGCATACTTTTAGGACTTCCTCCCCTGACTTCAAAATGACTTCCGTTGGAAACTCGTAGAAACTATTTGTTTCTTTAATTAAGTGAATGAACCAATCAGAATCCAGTATGTATCAGAGTTTAAGAGTGTTACATTGCTTTTAGCATGGCAGGAAGATATGGTTGGATTTCCCCAGCAACTCTGAACTGAAACCGCTTCGATATAGAATTATATGAATATTACTTGTACTAATAAAAATGAAAAATGAATAAAATAAAATAAATAAATGAATAAATTCTCCAGCTTCAACTTGAGTCACCGTCGATTAAGCTTAGCTTATGTGTGGATTAAAAATTTCATTTAAATATTCGTTTATTAAGGTTGATTAACATACTGTTCGATATAGATTTGTGCATGTGTTGCAGGGGGAGGGGTAAGTAAGTCATTTAATTTATGGGTAAAATATCAAAGAATTTCCCCCACGTATTCAAGTTTGAGTGTCAAAAACTCTTTAATTTGGGCCTAATATTTCCCCATTACAAAACACGTGTGCTTCCCTAGAGTATCCTAGTTTGTTTAACAGTTGCACAGAAGATGCATCTTGAATATGGATACAACTTAAACAAAGAATCTTATTCTCAAGAGAATGACAGCTGATCTGAATACGAAAATATTTCGCCAAAGGTAAATGGGTCTATTCACAAAATAATAATATTTTAATATTTTAAGATAACAAAAGCAGTTAATTATGAAAAAAAAATTAAACAAAAAAAGATCAGTAGATTAGCGTGAGGCCCCGTCCGCACTATGCCGGATAAATTTGAATCCGAATTTTTATTTATTCGGTTAGGCCTTCCGTCCACACTAGCAGGGCGAACCCAGAACAATTCTTCACCGAAAAAGATTTTTTTCGAATACGGTCTCCAGAGTGGAACAATTTGAAAACGCCGGCTAGCCGTATTAGTGTGGACGGAGAACATTTCGTATCCTAATTTTTTCGAATACGATGACCTCATGATTGTCATGGGAACATTGCGGGAAGGCTAAAAATTCACCAGATTTAAAAGAAAACTATGATACCAGTTGATAATATACTTATTCAGAGGTAAAGACTTAATTTTCTTAGATAGAATGTTATGCTTAACTGTGGACACGAAACATTTTATCTGTTTTCATGTGTGGACGGAAAACTTTTTTTTCAGTTTCAGTGTGAAAGTTGCGGATTCAAATTTATCCGGCATAGTGTGGACGGGGCCTGATTGTCGAAGTAGAAACGAACTTTCTAGTTTCCTCGCGAAAATAGTAAGATCATAGATGCTAATCAACTGAACAAAAGAAAGTTTGCAGGTTATTCTTGTGGTCACTAGTTATTGAAGCCATAATGCAAATAAATATAAATCTGATATCTAAGCTAAGTTTGTTATTTTTGTAGCAAGGTGAGCCCCTGACCCAGACTGTTGACTCGTTTATCAATTTACATTTTATTTGAATCATAGAATTCAAAACAACTTTGTTATAAGCGCTTTCTAGAGATCGTAAACATATTACATACTTGTTTAAATACTTTTGCCTGAAAAATTACAAAGATGAGACCGACAAGGATTATGGGTAAATACATTATACATATGTCAACCGCTTGATAACTGTTGATGGACTTGCACATCTTTCACCAGTTACAGTCTCACCTCTTCTGAGCATCCTCAAGCTGCAGTTTGTATCAAAAAAACTTTACTTGATTAATATGAAAAATTCCTCAGTGATCTGAGCTTCTAGGTTTTTGGTGACTAACTTTATCGAAACAGGTATAGCGATACTGACTCGGTATATCATTTGCTGTTTGCGGCCGTACAGCTTATACAGGGTCTATGTTGTGAAATGTTCGTTCAAATCACTACTCTAGATATATGGCTTAATTTGAATAATAGAAGATAATATCCATTCATGTTGTGCGGTTTATCATCGGTTAATACTCATTTTTACAGCTCCGTTCAGTGACCACGAATAATAGTTCCAATTCGAGGTCTGATCGAGTTGCCGCGATTAACAAAACTTTATTTTATCATGCGCGGCAACCCAATCTCGACTTGCGCGAACTATTATTCGCGTGGGGCTGAGGCGGATAGAGAAGGGGAGAATGTCCCTCCCCTCCCCTCCCCTACCTTGCAAGGTATTTTGGTACCTAAGTTCTGAAGAGGTTGCCATAATTTTTTCGAATGGCCTTCACGGCACATAAATGACGTTCTCTCGTCAAAAAACACCAAAAGCAATATTCAGCATGGTATACATGATTAAAGAATGAAAACGCAGGAGGATCCAGGTACCTCTCCCCTCCATGCCAGTGAATGACGTATTTCGCGAAGCTCCACGGAATGGATTAAGTCCTAAAGTCAGTATCTCCGAAAAGGACGAATTCCAGTAATGAATGTAACTATCTGATTCAGGGTTTGCTATACAACGTGTTTGTGTATACAAATAGTCACTACAGTCTGTTACTCAGAATAGAGAGCATTCCAAGGAGCCTACGAGGAAGGAAGGGGTGCTTCTGGCAACGACCAGTCGCTAACCAGGACCATTGTCTTGGCCTTGTCTAAATTGAATACGCCCTTGAGGGCCAGATAGTGTACTTAACTTCAGGCACTCAAATGGATACGCCCTCGATGGGAGATCAGGGGGGAAAATTTTCGGTACCAACTACTTTGACCAATAAAATGGGGTCCCTAGTCCAGGCCACATTTGAGCATGTCAAACGGACTCACTCTTGTTGTCAGCGATAGTTGTTCAAGAACTGAATAGCTTCTACGTCTTTCTTATAGACAGCTGAAGAAAAACCAAATGTAGCTTCTGACTGCGAATACCCATTACTTGAACAGGAAGGTTTTCTAAACAAACAAATGTTCAACGATTTTCTAGCAGTCCTGAAATCTTGCTTCAGGAAGGTATAAAGAATAGGATTGAATATCCCAGTGCTCAGTCTAAGGAAGAGTAGAATTACATTGGCCCATAACGGGTACGATGGTGGCCCATTGTCCGAGAGATCTTCCTGTAGAGATAAAAGAAAGTAGTTGAACCATCCAGTGATGTACAGAACGATCATAGCAGCGTATATGAGAAGAGCACGTCTTTCTTTCCATTCATGTTTGAGCTTTGATTCTTCGCTAATGTACCTAATGCTACGCTTGATCTTGTTTATTTGCCTTCTCAAGACGCAAAAGATGTGCGTGTAAGCCAAAGCCATGAGAATTAAAGGTGTAAAAACAAGCAACCCTAAGACAATGAGGTCATAAATTATCGTTATTCTGTGTTTGAGGTCCTCATTCTCAGACCTGATCCACAACAGCTGGACAAGTGAAACAGCGAGCGAAAAAACCCACAACATGAACAAGATACGAAGGGACGCGACATTACTAAGAGATGAGTTTGACTTCGACTTGGAAAAGACGATGGTGTAGTAACGCTCCATTGTGATGACGAGAAGATGAAGAATAGTTGATATGGCCAAGAATCGGTTTCCCAAATCCATAGCAAGGCAAACATCATAGTTATATCTGGGATAATTACAGGTTATTATTAAGGGTATTACATATAGTCCGGTTAGCATGTCCGAAAGAGCTAGACTTCCGAGGCAGAAATTGGTGACAGTGCGTAGAAGACGGTTTCGAAAGATGAGAAAGATGACCAGTGCGTTGATAACCACTACGAGAATTCCTTCCAGCACGAGAAACACCATAACTATTGCTAAATTGAATTCTGGAGGAGGAAAACTAGAATTGTTACTTGAAATATTCATAGTATCTTTGCAAAAGTATTTCAAAATTGAACGATGACACACTGAGATGCGGTGATGTTCTAGGCAAGTGACGTCTCTTTCGTTGCTTGAGCTTCTTTGATCTAAAGCACACTTTGGCGTTTTCCTTTATTTGTGTTGAAATTAAATATATGGAAATATATATAGCCCGAAGGTGTTATTCATCAGTTGAATATGGCACTGTCTTCAAGTTAGTAGTCAAATCTTCAGCGATCTGCACTTAGCTGATAAGAATGACCAAAATTATGTCGACCGGTGGCACAACCGTATAATACAACCAAAATGGCAATAATTATCGCACTGAAATTAAATAATAAACAAATAAATACTAGTTAATAAGCATAAATAATAAAATATGTTAAACGACTCTCTCATCGTGTCATTTTACCTGCCTTTTGAGTCTTCTATTAATTAATTATTTATTTATTTATTTATTTTTATTGCTTATACTTAAATATTCATGGATTTTAAAAAAGGTTGTTTAAAATGAATACGTTGACGTCGGAACAATGACAGACGTGAGTTTAAAATGCTAATTTCCTTTCTAGAAAAAAAGTTAAAAAACACTATTAACCCATTTTCAAGATATACTTTGCCGGTTGTCGTGTAAAACAATTAGAGAGCTTAAGATTCTCGTTTACGGCAAACGTGAAACGTCAGTTGACCATTAAAAAAATTCTTTAGAATTGGGGAAAATGAACACGCAAAAATCTCCAAGTAGTAGATAAACAAAAGAATATACTTGTCTTTATCGAGAAGGTTTGCAAAAGGTAAAGTAAAATGTAGGGAAACGATGAAAACATGGTCACGTTTGCCGTTTGCGGGAAGGAAAAACGGGGATCTTAATCTGCCTAATATCAGTACAGGGCTACATGTGACACTAAAGAAATACGTTTGCGCATGCGTGCCTTTCACCTTTTCTAAGAATTTTGAAGAGTTTTAATAGTGAGAAAATAAATGTTTGTTTTCTCAGAGCATACAAAGAATTTCGCGAATATACTTTTGTGTGTTGGTGAAGACAAGCATTTGCACCAAGTTTTGGATCCATTTGTCAGGCATTTTTGAAAGTTAAACATTTTTACAATAAATAAACTTTTCTCCAGTCACGAATCACTAAGCATTAATCACGTATCCTCATATTAAAAACTTTGTGAGTGAAAAGCAATGCATATTTCGAAAGCGTAAAATTAGCAGCAGGAAATGTTTACCACCCACCATATAAACTGATAACATGCGACTTTATATAAAGATAAAACATCGACTTCTTCAGTCCAACCCTTATGAAGATACCACATGTCGAAATAAAATATGGCATAAATAAGACTGAGTCGGTCATGAATATTCTGAGCTCCAGCTTTGAAATTTATGGGTCTATTATGCAAATATTTTCCGCATTCTATTCACTTCAGTCACGTTTCTTTATTAAACTTTTAGGGAAGTTTGGTAAAGTGTTTTGAAAATAAATAAGATGGATATGTCAGCGAAAGGAGATTGCATGGATAAACATATTAACTATGCTTGGAGCATGATGGATAGATGGAATGGATAATGTATTATAGAGAAAATGTTTGCGGATGTCGTTTGAATTTGTTTTAGAGCGAATTAAAAATATTGCCTTGATTGAATTTACGCTTTGACTTTTGTATCTTTATTTCTGAAGGAAGTTTGAATATGAACTTAATTGGCGTGTTTTTATAATAGCACGAAGACGTCTCTAGCTAACTTATATACAGACTACGCGTGAGTCTGAGATGGATAGATGGAGGGAGAGAGGGAGGGAGGGAGGGAGGGAGGGAGGGAGGGATGGAAGGAAGGAGGGATGGATGAATGGATGAATGGATGGATGGATGGATGGATGGATGGATGGATGGTTGGATGGATGGATGGATGGATGGATGGATGGATGGATGGATGGATGGATGGATGGATGGATGGATGGATGGATGGATGGATGGATGGATGGATGGATGGATGGATGGATGGATGGATGGATGGATGGATGGATGGATGGATGGATGGATGGATGGATGGCAGCGATCAAAAACGTGCATTCTAGATGGTCTCGAAGTTGACGAATTGTCAGTTCACCTCCGAAGGACAATCCACTTCCTCGTTTTATTAAAAAACAAAGTTTGTTCCAAGCACGAAAATGTAAATATTTTCTTTCTATAGCGCTAAAGAATCCTTTTCGTTTGGTAAATACTGAATACTGCTTAATGAATTGAATTAGTCATCGCCGTAAATAACGCGAGTCGAGAGTATTAGAAGCCAAAACCAGGCTAAACCAAACATCAAGGGCGGATCCTGGGGAGTGTTGCAGGTGGTCCGAACCTTTCTTCCTTACGACTCGTTTTTTTCTCTCCCTTTTTTAACATGCGATATATTAGAGAGAATTTACACTTTGATATCTTAATCCTTTTCTGTTGAAATTCATGACTCTTATATAGATGTATATGTGTTGCGACAGTGGTATAGTGTGTGCATGACGACACTTCAACAAAAATCCTGGTTCTGCCCATGCTTTGCATAAATACAGAATACTTTTAGTTACTTTGCATAGTGTGGATGGACCCAAGGTCACAAAATGGTCGCAATATCTTCTTATAAAGTCGGATATAATTATAGATAAAGCTAGCAGTTGTTAATGATGAGATGTATCGAGCATGACAAATAAAAACAAACTGCTTGACATCTTGAGATCGCATTTTAAAACTTAAACGATCTCTAAACCATAGAGTGATATTACACCTTGAGAAAAGGATTTGTAGTCCTTGAATACTACTTAGACTGGAATTTTACAGTATTTTTCTCAGCACGAACCCTAGTTTTACATGCGAAAACATATCAAAAATTATGGGATATCATCCCCGATATTTTTTCGAGTTGTCTATCACTAGGGCTTCCTCAGTGGAAAAAAAAAATATCCCGCCCTGTCTGATATACTTCTAATATACATGATGTATATTTGAAACGGCCATAATTTTTGCAAATATAGCTGTGTACTGCTGTGTATATATATATATATATATATATATATTCAATTTTCAAGATCTCAGCTAAGCAGCACCCAATCCTTGTCTTTTGGTAAATAGAAATACTCAAAAAAACCTTCATCATTTACCTTGCAATGGTTTTCAATAAGTTGGTCATTCAGTGTATTCGGTAGCTAAAGAGGTCTTCTCATTCTGAACTGATCTAGTTTGCTGGCGCCGGGTACATAAAGCTTTCACCTTGGATTGTCACAACTTATATCCCAACTTATATCCCGACTTGAATATGAATTCTAATCTACTTACGCAAAGCCTATAAGACTGCTGAAATATTGCATGCGAACTAGCAGCTTATTATAGATCGACACACAAAGACTTACAAATTTTAAGGGCGTTTTTTCAAGTGAATTGACAGTTCCGAAGGTGTTAAAAAATCATATATTTGCATACTTGCTAAAATTAGGGACATCTGTGTTGTCCCTTTTAGTGCTAGCTCAAACCCATGCATCACTTCGCAAAACCATTAAGTGATCATCACACATTTTTAATATTAATTCTCATATATACATTCTGTAAAGTTAGGTTTAAATTCAAAGATGTTCAGCAACTTGAAAAAAAAAGTTTACGAGAGAAAAACTAATGAATTTCCCTGGATGTGAAGTGGAATGTCTTATGTCGGTATTTACACAAACAGCTGAAATCTAAAAATCGATCAAATTTATCAAACCAAGGTTTCATTGAAGGCCCCGTCCACACATATATCCGGATGTTTGAAAATGGATTTTGTCACTTTGCGGATTGGCCTTGAAAACGCAACTAGCTCGAAATGGATACTTGTGGACGGGAGAAAAGGATTTGATAACGCTACGTGTGGACGAGAAGGTCTTTTTGAGAACGGACTTTTAAAGAATCCTTTTTTCAAAAAAAAATCCGGATACGTGTGGGTAGGCCTTTTCATTTTATTCCATCATTTTGATCATCCACAGGACTTCCTACGCAACACCTGTAGCTTTTTTTTTTTTTTCTTTTCTTTAAACATATTTACTCTCTGTGTTCTCTCCAAGAGCTAGGCTCATCGTGGGAGATTACACAGTTAACAATAATTACAAGGTTTCTGGAGTTTTAGGAAAAACGAAAAAAAAAAAAAGTTTAACATATTAACAAAAGAGAGAGAGAAAAAAAAACAACTTATATATATATAGAAAAGTACAGGGAAATTGCATGTAATGATTAGAAAGGAAAAAAATATATATTTATTATATAAATTATATGTATTTATAAGTATATTTATAGAAAAAGTACAACGGAAAAGAAAATATACACCTGTAGCTGGAAAACCAATTTACGAAATCTTAAAAAAAAATTGGGGAGAATAGCAATTTATTTCATCTCATTTCCATAAGCGTTCAAATGCTCACGAGAATTGATGTCAGTTGATGATCTATTCTTTTTTTATTTTTTTATTTAACCATATATTTTCTCATTGTTAGCTCTAAGAGGCTCATCTAGGGAGATCACAATCTATTCTTGGTAATAAGTAAGTCTCACTAGTCTATGTTTTTTCTTGTTGTTTTTGTTTTTGTTTGTTTGTTTGTTTGTTTGTTGTTGTTTTTTTTTGGCGTCTCAATAGCAAGGAGCGATCGGAGCGGCATGAAGTTTGGATGTCATTAGATACCCCTATTCAAATTTATTCGAAATTTCTTTTTATACTGAAGGGCGAGAGTGGATTTTCATTAAGATGTATAGTTTTAAACTGACGAGAAATTCTTAATAGAGCTTTTATCATTATCACGGGTGGTTTTGGTTCTAATCAGTCTAATTCTATCTAGAAGGGCCTAGATGTCACCCTGCGGTTTGATTCCGTAAATTCTAGTCTTATCTTGTGCTGAAACCTACTGGCTTAAGAGACTGAGCTGATCTCTTCCTTTCTTCCGCTCTCTTTCTTTCTTTCTCTCTCTCTCTCTCTCTCTTTCTCTCTTTCTTTCTCTTTTTTTATTTCAACCTGGGGTTCAAAATCATTAAAAAGTATAACTAAAAAAAGAGTTCAATCCTTAAAAGAAAACGGAAAATATTATGTTTCGATGCTCAGATTAAGAATATATAAGCACATACTGTCTAAATAACGACGAAGTTGAAAAATATATATTTCATACCTTAAGCCTTGAAGGAGCTTGAGCTTAAGTTCACAGCACCTGTATCGATTCAAATTCCTTATTATGTTCGCTTTTACACTTGAACTTGGACTTGCAATCCTTTCGACAGCGCTCAAATCTGATTGGTTGAAAGTAATGTATAGCATCTTCATTTTCATTGTCGGGATAATTTTTCATTGCGAGTGGAAATGAACGTGTGAGGTAATAGCCGCCGCCATCTTTGAGTGAGATTTGCCAAAAACTAATGATGAGATATGACATTGCCGTTCTAATACTAATTCGTTATGTTTCTTGTTTCGCTCTCTAATAAGGCTTTTCATAGTTTAAGAATCGATTCCACTGCGCCTGCGATTTTATCCCGAATTTCTCACCTTGTTTTGTCTAAACCTTCTTTTGTTATTAATTAAACAAAAGAAGGTGAGAAATTCGGGATAAAATCGCATGCGCAGTGGAATCGATTCTTAAGCTTGAAAAGGCTTATTAATTGATTGATTTGTTTACTATCTTCTTTAATCTTTTTTTCCATTTATTCCTTCATTCCCTTAGGTATCTCAATCATTGATTCACGTACTCTTTTTTCCCCTCATTTATTATCTCTTTCATCTTTTCGCTCGTTGATTAATGGACTACTTTGACGACCCGGCGGCCATCTTCGATCGCAAGGCATTTCGGGTCGTCCCGGAGGCAAATAAAGATTTGTTACAGTAATGACGGATTTTAACAGCTTACCACAAGAGAATACAATAAAAGATAAACTAAGGCGGCACCTTTACCCATAAAAGAAAGACAAACGCGCGATATATGTGCTATATAATGTGGTTAAATGTAATTTAGGCTAAGTTAGACTCGAGGTCAATGACATCTCGCAGTAGCGTTGTCCGGACGCATACCGCTATCTCCGCTGTCAACGCATTTATTACCTCACGCGATCGTTGATCGACTCAGCTAGCAAGTTGTTTATAGCATGTCGCAATCTATTCTAGTCGATCTCTGTGGCCTGTATGAGATATGGATCATAGCTATCATTACGAAATTCGATAAGACGCTACACACGTGATCACGCTAGCTTAATGCCAACCACGCGAACCTTTATTCGCCATCGCTATCTATCGCTAGCACTTGCTATACGACGCTATTACGCTATTACGCTATTACGCTACAACACGAGTTTAATTTAATTTTTCATCATGCCACCGAAACGTTCGCTGACAAACCTCAACGAAGAGGTTCCTGAACGAAATCCGCTCAGCAGCACTCCGCAATCAACGTCCACCGTGACACTCTCACAGGAATACCGACGGGAGCTCGTGGACGAAGTAGTCAGGGCTGTTCTTGCCGCTACACAGCAAACGGCCATCTCGCAATCGCCTGCAGCAACGACAAGCCAACCAGTATTGCCACTGCAGTCAACAGCCCAGGACACACCAGGTACGTCCAATGTGTTAGTACCAAACTTTGTAAACACGTTCTCGCTCGCGAGCGTAAATACAACTAGTACCGCTAGCATAGTGACTTTGCCTATCCCGCAAGCTCGTTCGCTAGGAGCTGTTGGCGGTCCTCCCAGCTCAACGACTACGGTTTTATCTGGCTCCCTCACGTCGTCAAAGACCTTCGCAACGCCAGCAGTTGTTCAGCCCTTTGTTATTGGACCTGGTGCTTCTCCGGTCCCGGCCAAATTAGTCACGCATATCGTTAGCGGGAAGTTCCTTGATTTAGGCGAGCTAATCCCGTCCAATTTGGTCGAGGCGGCAACCGAGCCACAAGTGTTCCTCGACGGCCATATTGTTTTGACTGCTGGGCCTAAGCGTAATAAACGCAAGATCGAGGACATAGTTACATGGATTGAGACATTCACTAGCTACGCCCTGGTTATGTCTGAGTACTTCCCCCACCGCTGGAAGGATCTATCGCTTTATAAGCTGCTCATCATACGCACGTACAGGCAGTTCGGCGGTAAAGCTTGGCTGAATTATGATAAGGCCTTTCGGGAGCACGCGGCCGCGACTAGCCTTACCAACTGGGCTAACATCGACACGCAGTTGTATAGCTTCTACACGGCTGGTCCAGCGCATCGTGCTAGCTTTTCCCACAACGGCGATGAGGAGCAACCAAGGGGTTCAAACAGCAGTGGTGTCATCTGTCGTTCATGGAACAAAGGGCAATGTTCCTCGCGCTTCTCCTTGTGCCGTTTTGCCCACAAATGCTCTTCGTGTGCTGGTCGTCACCGCCTCGTAGAGTGCCCGGAATTTTTCAAAGAAAAAACTGAGACGGAGCGAAAACGACGAACTCCGTCTCCCGAGCTTTCAGCAGATAAATTGAAAACTAAAAGACGCGAGCTTTCAAAAAGTTTTTTATATCATGCTTTGTTAGTCATTATTTTGTTTATCGGTCATGGGTAACTCATGTTTATGTTATACCTATCAAGTTTATTAGCTCTTAGTTATCATGCTACACTGCCGTGACCAGAATTGCCTTTCTGGAGTCTTATATTTGATACTACTGTGCGTCTTAAAAAATTCCCATAGCGTGCCGTTTCTTGGCATGTATTCTGTTCCGTGCTATCGGTTCGTGGTCCGAGGCGTTGTTTGCATATTTGTTCTTGCTATGTTGACACGTCACGTCACTTCATTTAGCGCTACTTAACATGTCTCCTGTCAGTTCGTTTATCTCAACGAGACAGCGCGACGCGCCGTGACATTTTAGCTCTTATCTCCTGATGGCTCAGGTCATCGGCACGCCATAATCTACGCTCTGGGCTGATGTTTATTTACTCTTACTTCGCGGCTAATCGGCTTTGTAATGTTCACATTAATTGTATAATTCATTCAAAGTCTTTGTACCATCTGTTGTGTGACTTTGCGTATTCATTTCAGCGTTGTGTGGCCTCCCTTCTGTCTCCGAGGTTACCCCTCTCCGTGTGGATTGCTTTGCAAGGGAGTTAAAATTACACCCTGACCCCGTCAAGGTGGCATACGTTTTAGATGGCATCCATGATGGCTTCCACATCGGCTTTCAGCACTCGATGAAGCTCAAATTGGCCAAAAACAACAAACAATCCGCCATGCAAAACCCAGTGGTGATTGATTGCTATCTTCAAAATGAAATCCTTCGGGGTAGGGTTGCAGGGCCCTTCGTTCATCCTCCATTGCCTAACTTGCAGATCAGCAGTTTTGGAGTAATTCCCAAGCGCGGGCAGCCGGGTAAATGGAGGCTGATAGTCGATTTATCATCGCCCAGGGGGTATAGCGTTAACGATGGGATCAACCGTGAGGAATTTACGTTGCAGTACGTCACAGTCGACGAAATAGTCAAAATGGTGTCCAAATTAGGCGTCGGTGCAATGATGGCTAAGTTTGATGTCGAATCAGCATATCGTAATATCCCCATCCATCCATCCGACAGACATTTATTAGGCATGCGGTGGAAAGACAAATACTTTGTAGATCTTGCGCTACCTTTTGGCCTTCGCTCAGCTCCATTTATATTCAATTCGGTGGCCGCTATGGTGGAATGGATTCTAGCTAACAATTATGCAGTTTCACACTTAGTCCATTATTTAGATGATTTTGTCATGGCGGGGCCCCCATGCTCGGACGCATGCGCACACAATCTCACCACATCGGTACGGTTGTGCGAAGACCTTGGCCTCCCCCTACATCCGGACAAATGTATCGGACCTGCTTCGACTCTAGTAGTCTTAGGAATCGAATTAGATTCAATTAATCAAATTGCTCGTTTGCCTGCAGACAAACTCTCGAACCTGCAGCAGCTGATAACCAGGTGGCGGTCGCGCCGACACTGCAACAAGCGCGAGCTTGAGTCGCTAATAGGCCACCTTCACCACGCTGCCAAAGTGGTGTGGCCCGGACGCACCTTCATCAGACGCCTAATTGATCTGCTTCGCTGCTTTCGCAACCCGGCGCATCCCATCCGACTCAACGTGGAGTTCCGTCGCGATCTGGAATGGTGGTACCAGTTTCTCTACTCCTGGAACGGGGTAAGCTTCTGGCTTTACCCCGGCATCCCAGTCGTACATGACATAGAGGTGATATCTGATGCCTCGGGAGCAATAGGCTATGGGGCGTTCTACAATCAGGCGTGGTTCAACGGTCGGTGGCGTGCGACACAGAAAACAGAATCCATTGCGTACAAAGAACTCTTTCCTATTGTACTAGCGGCCCATGTGTGGGGGCACGAATGGTCGAGACGACTCGTGCTCTTCCGCTCAGACAATGAAGCAGTAGTGGTCATCCTGAACCAAAGAACATCAAAAGTTCCAGCTCTTATGCGGCTCCTCCGAAGCCTTCTGTACGCAGCAGCTCGGTTTAGCTTTACATTCTCATCCGAGCATATCCCCGGAATCGATAATTCGATTGCTGATGCATTGTCTCGCTTTAATTGGCAGGAATTCAGACGGGCAGCACCTTCAGCGCAGCTACAAGCTACGCCACTGCCAACACATCTCATCGCACAATTAACCGGTCCCTACTAGACAGCCAATGCCAGGAACTTCTACTCAACGGCCTCGCACCAACTACACGTCGTACGTACGCGTCAGCCCAAAGGAGGTTCGTCGACTTTTGCAATCAGCTTGGCTCAGTGACGTGCCCCACGGACGAAAGCACTCTTTGCCTTTTTATCACACATTTGTCACAGTCTATACAGCACAAATCCATTAAAGTCTATTTGTCTGCCATTCGATCCCTCCACATTGAACAGGGCTTCGCCGATCCACTGACGAACTGCCACAGGCTTCAGCAGGTCTTCCGCGGAATAAAACGCGCACAGGGTTCGGCATCCTCGCAACGCCTGCCCATCACCGACTCGCTCATGCTTCACATACACAATGCCCTCGACCTGGCAACTTTTGACCACATCATGTTTTGGGCTGCCTGCACACTGGCCTACTTCGGTTTTTTGAGATCCGCCGAATTTACAGTTCCCCTTATTTCAAAGTTCGACTCTGCCATCCATTTACAAGTTTCTGATTTGGCCTTCGACAAGTTAGACCGACCCTCCTGTCTCCGAATATGGATAAAAGCATCTAAGACGGATCCCTTCCGAGAAGGCTGTCACGTGCACATCGGCTTAGGCACTTGGCCACTATGTGCGGTCTCAGCGATGAGTGCCTATCTGCACAAGAGAGGTAATTGCCAAGGTCCTCTGTTCATGCTTCAAAATGGCCAATCCTTATCGCGCGAGCTGCTGTCCTCCTGGCTAAAACGCATATTTGCAGCAGCCGGTATACCAGGCAATTTCTCTAGCCACAGCTTTCGAATCGGTGCGGCTACAGTCGCTGCTCGCAATGGCGTCCCCGACCATCTCATCCAAGCACTAGGCCGCTGGACCAGTACCGCCTATTTGTCTTACATCAGAACTCCTGCCGAAGCGCTAGCCAAAGTAACGCAACAGTTGTCATAAACTTCTATACGACAGCAATGATAGATGAGACGAAACGCATATTTGCAGCAGCCGGTATACCAGGCAATTTCTCTAGCCACAGCTTTCGAATCGGTGCGGCTACAGTCGCTGCTCGCAATGGCGTCCCCGACCATCTCATCCAACAGTTGTCATAAACTTCTATACGACAGCAATGATAGATGAGATGAAACGCATATTTGCAGCAGCCGGTATACCAGGCAATTTCTCTAGCCACAGCTTTCGAATCGGTGCGGCTACAGTCGCTGCTCGCAATGGCGTCCCCGACCATCTCATCCAAGCACTAGGCCGCTGGACCAGTACCGCCTATTTGTCTTACATCAGAACTCCTGCCGAAGCGCTAGCCAAAGTAACGCAACAGTTGTCATAAACTTCTATACGACAGCAATGATAGATGAGATTAACAATTAAAAGAAAACTGTTTAACCTGCTGCTTATGTGTCTTGTTCGTTGTTGCGCTCTCTCCTGTTTGTTGCCAGTTCCTGAGCTTGGTGCTTGGTGCACTTCGGTGGGGAGGTCCTGGTTCCCTGTCCCTCTCCTCCAAGCACCTTGGAGAATCCATTGGGTGGTGACAGGGTGACCATGGTTACCGCTAATTTGTGCCTGGCTCCGCCCATCCCACCGAATATGCACCTAACGCCAAGCTCATCATTAACGATGAGTTTAAATGTGGTTAAAGGTAATTTAGGCTAAGTTAGACTCGAGGTCAATGACATCTCGCAGTAGCGTTGTCCGGACGCATACCGCTATCTCCGCTGTCAACGCATTTATTACCTCACGCGATCGTTGATCGACTCAGCTAGCAAGTTGTTTATAGCATGTCGCAATCTATTCTAGTCGATCTCTGTGGCCTGTATGAGATATGGATCATAGCTATCATTACGAAATTCGATAAGACGCTACACACGTGATCACGCTAGCTTAATGCCAACCACGCGAACCTTTATTCGCCATCGCTATCTATCGCTAGCACTTGCTATACGACGCTATTACGCTATTACGCTATTACGCTACAACACGAGTTTAATTTCCCGCCCGCCATCCCTACCACTGGTACAGGTAAGTAGAGGTAAGTATTCCATTGACTGATCGCGGTCAATGTGACAGGTGTTCGGTGGGTGGTGACAGGGTGACCATGGTTACCGCTAATTTGTGCCTGGCTCCGCCCATCCCACCGAATATGCACCTAACGCCAAGCTCATCATTAACGATGAGTTTAATATATATATATGCTATATATGTTCAGTCATCTTAGTTTTGCCTCCTGGCAGCAAGATGGCCGCCTTACATATCGTCTAAGTAGTCCATTAATCAGTTCACTCATCTACGCATTCATTCACTTACCATCAGATTCATTCACTCAATCATTTAGTTATTTTTTCGTTCATTCATTTGTAAACTTCAGCTGATTTGGAATAGTGACATAGAAATGAAGTCACTGCAAAACTAAGGTGTTATGAATCCTGCGAAAATTTACCAGCGAAAAATAAAAGCATGTCTGCCATTGAAATAAAAATATAAAATCCAGGAAAGTTATATATTTTTTCATCTTTTTTTAGTGGCCTGATTTCAAGAGGAAAAGTGACCATTTTTTTGCAAATTTTCACGATTCTGATTGACTGACGTTTTTTCTCAGATCAAAGATCAACTGTTTTAAACCTCATTCAATATTTCATACACTTATCATATATTCACTCTAGATCTCTCTATCATTCCGCATTCAGTAGTTACGTTCATCCATGATCAGTAGACTGAACTTGATTCTTTTATTCATATATTCACTCTCTCTATCATTCCGCATTCACTAGTTACATTCATCCATGATCAGTAGACTGAACTTGATTCTTTTATTCTGAAGTTCAACCTGGACTTGAAACCATTGTTTCGTGACCAGTCAAGTGAATTCTATAAAGATCTTTTGGCTTCGAGAAATAACATTATTTCTATGGATCTAGCAGATACGTCCCTAAATCTCAGTGCTATCTTATTCACTTCCCCTTACATTCTGTTTTAAGATAGACCTCTTTGCGCGCCGTGGGCACGTTTTCCCATTTCAAACGCATATCTCTGTACTGTGATATGAATACACTGGGAGCTTTAGAACATGAGAGAAGCGAGCAAAAGAACACAACAGCTTTTCGATAGTGTCTATACGAGCTCCCAGAAATGCTTTACACCTATTGTATCCAAAAACATATTTTTTAATAGAATAATAGAATGATAGAATGATAGAAATAAAACATATTTTATTTACAAAAAAAATCATAAGCTTACATTTGTTTTTGTATCAAAATTTATTTTATGCATTTATCATATAAGATTTAAAAAATGCCAGACATTAGATAGGTATTTTCGTAACAGCCAAAAAGCACACCTCATAATATTATCACAAACTACATTTCTGATTACGACAAAAAAAAAAAAAAAAAAAAAGCATATTCCTCTCCTCACGTACATATTTAAGGACCAATGGTATATCAATCTAACTGACTAATAGTTTATCTATTCAAAGCAATAAGAACATGGTCTCCGAAACAAATGGACTAGGTAAGTAGAATCCAAAAAACAAATAGACAGTCTAGATCTTAATGCGCGATCCAAGTTGAGCAAAATTGAAACACACTTTGCAAATATGCTGTCATGTGTGGGTGAGAACAAATTATGTTCGAAGGCTTAAATAAACAATGTTGATCAGTGAAGTGCGTCAACACTTAGAAACATACCTTATCTTCTAATTTATGTTTGTGGAAGTTAAGTTTTTTTTCAATATTTACTTCAGCAGTAAAATTTTTTTTCATGTTGAATTTTGCGGAAAGACAAAAACTTAAACCGATGTGAAAGCGGTTAGGGAGTCACGTATGATTTTTTTTTTTGAAAGTCGGCAAGCGAGCGGCAATTATAATATAATAATAATATAATCAAATATAATTTCTAAACAAATAGGCCTGATATATCTTCTCTATTTAGTTGCGTAAAAAAGAAAAGAAAAAAGAAAAGAAAAAGAAAAAAAAAAAAAAAAAAAAAAAGAAAAAAAAAAGGTGTCTAAAGCGGGACAGAACACATGCAGTAAAACTTTGAAATAAAAACAATTTTGGTGCTGACAAAATTCAGCTTTTTAGCTATACCTGTATAAAGAGTTCCGCTCTACCGCTCTGAGCGCATGCTCAAGGTGTCAAAGAGTGGACCATGGGTTGTAAAAATTGCTATACTTTGGTATATATGATTTTGAAAGTAGGTTAACGCTACTCGCTCATGAATATTTGATGAAAATTTTGCTTGGAAGGAAAAACACAATTAAAGTATAGCAATTTTTACGTGATCCCACTTTTTGACCACTTGAGCATGCTTATAGTAGCAGTTGCGCGGAACTCTTAATTGCGCTAAAATATGTATCACTCAACCAGAACATTCATTGCACAAAGACACAAGATATTTTTTGTGTCTTTGTTTAATTACTGCGATTTTCGTAAACATGCGAGCTCTGTGTCTCCAAGTTGAACGCTGAAATTTGGTTTTTCGCTGCAGTCAATTAAACCTAATAAGTCGGTTCTTTCATATTTTTGACTTAGCGGCAGCGAAAAAACACTGAAATTTCAGCGTGCAACTCGCAGACACAGAGTGTGTATGTTTATGAAATTCGCAGTAATTTTCTGGTTGAGTGATAGCAACTATTAGCCATTAAATAGCTATTATTTGTCAGTATCAACTTTGTTTTTATTTCTTGTTTTTAGGGCACGTTCTCCAAATGTTTTCGGTTGCTACACATTGTCTAGTTTATTTTATTAAATCTAAAGGACGACTATAACTACGAAAATCAACCGAATTCTAATTCAATAATAATCACAGGCTATTTTATGTAAATAACTCCTTGACTTACTGTAAGTTTCATAAACATGCGAACTCTGTGTCTGCGGGCTGTAAGCTAAGAATTTGGTTTTTCGCTGCCTCTAGTCAAAAATATAAAAGGTACCGACTGATTAGGTTTGATTGACGGCAGCGAAAAACCAAACTCCAGCGTGCGGCTGCAGACACAGAGCTCGTATGTTAGACCAAAGGTTGTTTGAGGGACTTTCATTACTTGTGATTAGAATCCGCAATTGTTCCATCCATTTTCTTCAATACTGAATATGAAACTAGCGGACAATTTGATTACATAATACAAAGAAACCGAAGTTAAGTGTTTAAGTAAGTGACGCGATTGATTTCTTTGAAAAATTCGTAAAAATATAATACTTCGAATCGGAATATCGAGAAAAAATTTCAACCAGGGATTATTAGTTATAAATAAAGCCATATATACGATTGAGGGGAGGGATTTTTAGAAGTCACCTTTTTAAAACATAAATCAGTGTCTTCAATTTAATCTAGTGTTTATGTAAATGACGTCACTGATTTCTAAAAATTCGTTTAAATATAATACGAATCGGAATATCAAGAAACATTTTTAACCAGGGATTATTAGAACGTACCCTAATGAATAATAATAGAAAGTTTCAGTCGAATTAAGATTAAAATCAAAAAGCTCTCACCTAGTTTAATGATGCTTACAGAAAGTTCATGATGAATGACGATGCTTGTAATTAGAAGTTTGTAAATAATATTTTTTTCTAATATAGAATTTTTTTTTAGATATCTCTAGTAGAATATCTAAATCGGAATATACGTCTTTGATTTCTGTATATTTTTTAGAGAAGTAACTAACCTTTTGCTGTTAATCGTTGTCTCTTCGCTCGAGGACTTCCTCGGCTTCCTTCTCACATACAAGTTTCAAGTGAACCGATCGAGCTATGTTTAAACTTGCTGTCAGCAGAGTCGCTTTTCAGAATATTTTACCTGCAATCGAAATATTTTTTAAAATTATTAGTTTAAATAAAATCTTTACGAGAAGAAATATTTAGAGTTAACCTTTTATGAAATCGATGGTAAATTTATTTCGCCCATAGCATTCGCCATTTTGAAAAATAAAAATCTAAAAATATATAGCCAGTTGATGACATCACGACACTTAACCAACTGCATACGTACAGTCGTTGGAAGAAAATTTTACTTTAGGGGTTACAAAAAAGTATTCCATTGGACAAAAAGAAAAAAAAAATCATATTAAGACTATCTTTTAAACCATGGCAAAGGAAACAACGGATTCAATGATAGACTTAGCAAAAAGGCTTTTCTATGTTGACTGGAAAAATAATCTTATAATCCCTTCATGATAAAATCCTTGTCAATTGATATTCATTCGTTTGAGGTTTTGCCTCAAGGCTGCTGCTGCACAATAGGACACACTTGAACTGCAGGGTCACCGTAGAGGTATATTGCACATACAATACGATGTCATAATCCTATTCAATTAATGTCGTTAAGTGTCTGTCTTTGGCTTGAAGGGCCACTTATTAGAGCTGCACCAGTCTTTTTTGCAATATTACACAGTCAGTCAGCCGGTCGGTCGGTCGTTCGGTCGGTCGGTCGTCGGTCGGTCGGTCAGTTACTTTCATTAATGAAAGCTTCAAAGCAAGATGGAGATCAAACTTCCAATATAATACAGTCAGTCAGTCAGTCAGTCGGTCGGTCGGTCGGTCGGTCGGTCGGTCGGTCGGTCAGTTACTTTCATTAATGAAAGCTTCAAAGCAAGATGGAGATCAAACTTCCAATATAATACAGTCAGTCAGTCAGTCGGTCGGTCGGTCGGTCGGTCGGTCGGTCGGTCGGTCGGTCGGTCAGTTACTTTCATTCATGAAAGCTTCAAAGCAAGATGGAGATCAAACTTCCAATATAATACAGTTAGTCAGTCGGTCGGTCGGTCGGTCGGTCGGTCGTTCGTTCGTTCGTTCGGTCGATCGTTCGGTCGGTCAGTTACTTTCATTCATGAAAGCTTCAAAGCGAGATGGAAATCAAACTTCCAATAAAATGAATCTTTGAACCCCTTGATAGGAACGCATGAGCTGGTTTGACTATAAAAATGCATTTTTTAAGATCTCCCTTGAAATCCAATTGCCCTATTTCATGATGACGTCACATCAAAACAAACTATTGTTTTAACGCTAGGGATCATAATAATCAATAATAATGATAAATAATAATAATAAAATAATAACTCTTTATTCAATTGATTAATTACAAATCAAAAATGCACAATAAAAATACATAAATGAATTCTAAAATTATAAAACTACTATAAAACTATCAAAACTCTTTTTAAATCTATTAGCATTAATTGCTGGCATTACGCAAACACTTTTCCTAAGATTATATGAACTATTTTTTTTTTTTTTTGGAATAGGCACTAAGTTATTCAAAGGATTGTTTTCTTTTCTTGCTCTTTCAAAGTTTTTCTATCTGATTGTTCTAACATATATGGATACTAAGGCGTTGTGAGATATATCAAGTTTAATTGTAAAAAAAAAAAAAAACAAAACAAAAAACAAACTAATCCTAGATACAATTAATGCATTAAATAACGTACTTACCTCCTTTTGGGTGTAACCCTCCCTCCGTAATGATTTGATTACATAAAGGGCTTTGTTGGATTTACTTAATACCTCCTTAACATGATCCCCAAACCGACAGTTTCCCTGGAAAGTGACCCTTATTATTTCCAGACATTGTGGGCGCTGGAGGGGGATGTATTGACAACAACACATCTTAAATCCCAATGAAATTTGGTTTATGAGCTGATGAAGGCAAGAACAACTAGATATTATGCTAAAATCTCGAAAGAAGAGAATGAAGCTTAAATTTTGCCTAAATTTCTATCATTGTAACCGATGTAAACAAACTGTGACGCCATTGTGAATTGTCAGTTAAATCAAACACTTAGAAAAAAAACACCATTATAGACAAATTAAAAAGCCATAAGATTCAATAAAAATGAAAAATAGCTATCATGAAATAGCTATAAAAGCCATACGATTGCCGGCCGATGGATTTCTGAAGTCATCTTTTTAAAACATAAATCAGTGTCTTAAATTAAGATGAAAACTGGCGAATGAACGGTGAAACACAAAATCTAGAAAGTACGTCTAAAAATCATAATTTTTAATTGCGGGCCCTATATTATATTTTAATTGAAAAAAAAATCTCAAGCTAGACAAGAAAATTACCGCATAAGTGAGTAAAAAATTTTATTAGTTTGAACAGGGAATAAAGCTGTCTAAAGCCTCACCTTTCGACGTGAATTTTAACCATTCCTCCTCATGATGAAAGCGTGAAAAGCAAAATGCGTCGCTTTTCACTTCGAAAACACACAAAAAAAATATCCCAATATAGGTTCGCAAACGATATTTCTACAAAAGCCAGTCGAACAATACCTTACTAAAAGCACTAGGAATAGAAAAAAAAAAAAAAAATTAAAAGCTTATTGAAGCTTAAGTTCCAATTTGTAACACACCCTGGGCACTGAACTTTTAACATTCTTTTTCGTTTGCAGCTATGCATCGTCTCATTTTACAGCTATTTTAGTCGTAGCCAACTGTATTTGTCATCGATATTCACGGCATACCTACGATCCGCAAGTATGAGCATTGGTGCATGGAAGTTATATAGTGCTAAATCATGTAAGAACGCGATTCGAACGCCGGAATAAAGTCGAACAAAGCTATAACAAACGAATAGAAATATGAAAAAGCAAAAAGAGAAAAGAAATTAGTTAAAAAACGGAAAGTTAACTGACCAACTAACCATGCTCTCTCAAGGACCATCTCGGTTTGTAGAACAACCTTCCGCCTTTCGCCGCACAATGAGAATTTGCGAAATCTTTCCGGTTTAAAATAGCCCCAATTTATTAATTCCTTTTCAACTTATACAGCTATTTGAAAAAAGGTTGAATACTGAATACTGCATACTAAATGGTGCATTACAAGACCGAAGTGCATTGTGGGTCATGGTGACATTGTCTAAAGTTGAATTAATAATAATTTTTAAATCTATTTTTAGTGTATTCCATCTGAAACAATATACTAACTACATGTAGAGAGTTAATTGCTGTATATTTACTTTTTATTTCAAATTAACGAGACCCACAATGCACTTCGGTCTTGGAATGCACTATTCAGTATGCAGTATTCAGTATTCAACCTTTTTCAAATAGCTGTAAGTCCGGGTCGTCCTTCACGAATTTGCAAGATGTGATCCTATTGGAGGGTACACATGTGTAGAACAATAGATAACAATGTCCTTTCCCCGGAAATTACGAGATCCTAAATTTCTTTTCAAAAAATTGATATCTCAAATTTTTAAAACAAAGTGTCTTCTAATTTTTCGTGGGTAAAAACGATACTCCAGTTCACAACTAAAATTCGGAAAATGAACGATTAATTCTCCTGTTTACTTTACGAAAGTCAATAGACAAAAAAAATAGAAGGAAATAAGGTCTTCTATAGGTGAAATTATCTACAGTGATTACAAAATAACTACTTCTTCAACCAATCGGATCAAAGAAAAATGAAAAATTAATGGGTAAGCAATCCTTTTTGTTTGCAAAATACTGGATATTATAAAGGAGCTCTCGTTTAAGTACGATACAAAACGCACAAATATCACACTAAAACAGTGGGATAGCGTTTGAGAAACTAAATAAAAATCGTAAATAAAAACGAATTTGCTTTCAAAGACTTTTTGATGCGAAAAAAAATAATAATAATAATGATAATAATAATAATAATAATAATAATAATAATAATAATCTGCCCTAACAAAATTCAGTCGATTTTCAAATTCTAACATAACTTGTTTTTCTTTTTATTTCATATTCTTTCTAATTAGCTTTCCCGTCTATATTTCTCCACCTTATTCTATTATTTTTCATTTTACTTAAATTAATTGTATTACGTACATTTTAACAGTTATTCGCCGAAGACGAAGAGATTATTGGTGAGACTATTCACCATAATCCCTTAGCCTGTGGGGAATAATTCTTCTATTTCTAGACTTGAATGTCAGAGAAATGTCGAAATTGAGGATTTAAAAATTAAAAAACCTTTATGATTATCGTCTCAGAATCACAGCTCGACCGACCAATCACAGCTCGACAAACTCTACTAATATTCAAGTCTACAATTCTATACTACTTTCTTTTAACTCATGTCATGTCATTTCAATTTTTTATTTCACTTCAGCCTTCCCTCTTCTCTTCTCTTCTCTTCTCATCCACCTAAAATTAGATTTAGCTTTAAAAAACATCTGCTTAGAACGCAATATTCTTGAAGGAAACAATAATTCCAGCACTTCAAAAACCATACATCGAAGATTGGAGGCACTTAGTCTTAAAGCTTGAGAACGAAAAGCGTTTAATCGTAACCTAAAAGACGAGTCGGACGACACGAAGGCTTAAAAGTAACACAGAAAACGGTTGTCTTTTTTTTTTTTTTTTTTTTTTTTTTTTGTAATGATAACAACTACTCTAGAATAAAATGATAAAACTAACGGAAACGATAGCTTGTACATTTAACCAACATGGTGGTCGTGACGTCACACTGAGTTGCTCTTTCCATTTCTGGAGGTTGTGTTTGCACAACTGCTCCTATTAAAGGATATAGACACGTAGCCTATCAAATCAAGCTTTACTCTATATGTTAGTGTCGAAGTTGAAGTAGAGAAAGCTCACTCCATATATGGCATGATCAATTCCATATTTGGATCGTGCGGAAAAGCGGCAAACAAAAAAGCCGTCGTTTCATAACGAATTCGACATATGTGTATGGAATAAATATATACCGTATACTATACCGTATATATGTAATATATATGTGGTTAGCCCGAATATACGGAACAATGCCATATATATATTTATCGTATATATATATGATATATACTCATATATATATTTCATTCCATGAATATTTATTGCCATACAATATTGTCCCATGTGGCACCTCATATCTGCGAGCTGGACGCTGAAATTTGGTTTTTTAGCTGCCGCCAGTCAAAAATATGAAAGCTACCGACTGATTAGGTTTGATTGACGTAGACGAAAAACCAAATTTCAGCGTGAAGCTCACAGACACAGAGTTGCATGTTTATGAAAATCGCAGTAACGGCAAAAATCAACAAATAAAAATAGTGAACTGACGCGAATTTTTTAAAAAAGTATAACAACTTACGAAACCTGGCTGTAACTGGATTGTATAGAATATGTACAGACCATATTATATTATATCTGGTCGGTTGTTTTTCTTTATCTTCCTTACCTTTACCTTTATCCGTCTTTTTCGGCCGGCGGCCTAGTCTGGCACTTACTGATCAAATTACCAAATGCCCGTATTTCTAGTTGTATTGACCTTTTTTTTACCAATATTAATATCTTCAGGTGTTTTCCAAGATCTGTTCTCGTGCATTCTCTACCATTGTACTTAGTGTAAAGCCCGGATTAATGTAGACTAAGGCCAACGGAAATTAAATAAAAAGCTTGTAGGTAAACAGTCGAAGCCTCATTTCATGAATATCTTTTTTTAATCGTCCATCTTTTAAGTTCATTTGTGAGAAAATATATTAAACTAAAACAAAAAGCTTGTAGGTAAAACAGTTGAAGTCTCAATTTAGTATGAATACCATTTGTGTATCGTCAATCTCTTAAGTTCATTTGTAAGAAAAACTATTAGCACAATGGAAGTATTTTTCATTATGTTGAAAGCCTTAACCGGAATCAATTTGAAAGAACTGAACTCGAAAGAACAACTCACAGTGTAACTCTTACGTGATGAAACTTAACAGCAATCACGAAATGGAATAAAATTGTAAAATATTTAAAAGAACTAGTATCTGGCTAAGAAATCTTTCCTTCCCCTGAGTCAATGCATTAGACTGAAAGGAAATGAAATAATCTCCTTATAATTCCCTTTTAAAATGAATATATTATATCTTTTCATTAAACGAAGAATTTTATTAAAATTGATATCATAGAGTGAAGGCAATTAACCCGTGAAATAAAAAAAATTTACTAATAAATCGCTGATAGAATTCCATTGACTGTTCTCTTATTGATCGACGTCTTAAAGTGTTCAAACATCTAGTTGAACTCAAGCGCAGTGAGAGTTTAGTAACTTCACTCTATATCAAAACAAAAATAAATAAATAAATAAATAAATAATCAAACAAACAAACAAACAAACAATAAAATAAATAAATAATTAATTAAATAAATAATTAATTAAATAAATAAATAAATAAATAAATAAATAAATGAATAACTAAATAAATATATATAGAATTTAGACCAAGGCATCCGTGACTTGTAAACGGGCGTCCAGCTGACTTGCAATTTATAATGGTATAAATAAGAAGTAGCGTTAAAGGTCGAATAGAATAGACATTTAGTCTCCTGTAGCACATAGTCAGATGAATGTAAGGGCTGTACGCCTAATTACACTGACAGCATTTATATAGCCCATTTGCCATTAAGAAAACAAGGTATTAGAGAGAGTCTTGAATTTAAAACTCATTTGCAAAAAAAAGAAAAAGAAGATATTTGTGAATTGAGAAAACAACTTAGTATGTCTGTCAAATTTTTAAACATGTTTCAATGAGGGGGGGGGGGGGGGGGGGGGGACAATGCGGTAGTCTTCATCGATGTCATTCGGTTCGGCTGATGTGAAGTTCGACGCTTGACCTCTATTAACTATGGTCCAGCAAACAACGCTACTTTTAAGTCTTGATGCGCGTGTACAGAATTGTTTAAGATCAAAACCAATCTCGTACCCAGAGTCTGCGTTTCCTCTGGCCTGCGGCGAAGAACGAGGGCTCTGGCATAATTTTTTGAGACCAGGATTTCTTGGACTTCCGGTATAACAGCGAATGTGTTCAAAGACTTGCCAATGAATTAAAAAATATTTTCCCGATTTCAAACTTTTACTATGATCTTTTTTTCTTTGATTAATATTTACTTTGATTATTTTGATTGGTTATATATCACTTTTCGAAAATTGCGCATGCGCCAAAATATGGATTATGCCAGAGCCCTCGTTCTTCGCCGCAGGCCAGAGGAAACGCAGGCTCTGGGTACGAGATTAGACCAAAACAGGTTTGCTTCGTAAAAGTACTAAGCATCAGTTGTTGTTGTTTGCTGTTACAAAAATGTTGTCACTAAACAAATGCACGTAGCGGCCCTAGCGGCGCCAACCAAATAGCCCACTTCCGAGATATGCTTCGCTTGTCACGCACAAAGGTTTCAGTATGAGGCTACGTGCTAAATTAAATTAATTCTTACCGCCTGTCACGAGTGACTGAGCATTTATCACGTACCCTCATACTGAAACCTTTGTGCGTTACAAGCGAAGAATATCTCGGAAGTGGGTTATTGACGTGTAACTAACAGGTGACTACGAAGTGACAATGGAACACTTGTTATTGGTTAGGCATTTGCACAATTGATCTGTCTATTGACAAACCATTAAAATGAGGGAAGTTTCACTTACATGTGCTATTAAATGAAGGTCGAGAAAAAAGTTCCCATTTCAATAATGTTTTTCTCTAGTATTTTCCCTTATAACTATCTTTCCCTTTATATTAGTCTAAGACTTTTAAAAATAAGAAAAGTTTTTGTTGGAATCTCTTGAGAATCTCTTGAAAGCCCGAAATGCACGCCTATGGAGGCTTTGCACGACCACGTGATGGCAGCCATCACAAGAAGCAAGAATAATTGAATCAGATCTAATCTGTTTTACATGAGAAAGAACTCAGTTTCCCAGGAAAAAGAGACTCTATTGTTGTGCCTCCTATGATGATGGTGCAAAGCCTTTTTGGATGTTTTGAATCAGCTAAATGTCACAAAAAGATAGAATTTTCCCAAAGCACATTTTTCTTAGCCTGCGTCACACCCGGAATTTTCTTCTTAAATACTTACGAAGAAAATTTCGGATGTGACGCAGGCTAATTACGTGCACTAGTACTTCCACGACAGCAACTCATTTGAATAAATATCTAATTAGGCCACGTGCGAAGCTTTATGATTATGGTCCTTCGTGTATAGTACAAACACGTGGATCACCAAATACATTTATTGGTGGGAATAATATAATGTACTATATACGACGTTCCTACCTTTCGACAACGATAAAAAATTACAAATTTCTTACTACAGTTCACTACTCTACAACGCTATTATCGAATAACTGCCAGCACTACGTGTCTGCTGATCTTTTATTACGGCTATCTTCATAAACATGCGACCTTGGTGCTCTTGAGTTGCACGCTGAAATTTGGTTTTCCTCTGCTGTCAATCAAACCTAATCAGTCGGTAACTTTCATATTTATGACTGGCGGCAGCGAAAGACCAAATTTCAGCGTGCAAATCAAGAGCATCGTTGTCGCATGTTTATGAAAATAGCTGTAAAGGTTAGATGCAATTAATTTTGGAAATTTTATTTCAAAGAGCTTTGATATCGTGATAGAATTGTATTATCTCAAATTGCGTGGCTTAATCTTCTGGTCATTCTAAGTATTCATGGCAGTTTTTAAGGGCGGATCCAGCCAAATTTTAGGGTGGGGGGGGGGGGGGGGGGGGGGGCTAATTGAGTTTCTTCCGTCAACGCAACGAAAAACGATATGAAAAAACATCGTTTTTTCTGCTGAAGGAGGGGGGGGGGGGGGGGCTTCAACCCCCCTTTGCCCGCCTGGATCCGCCCTTGGTTTTCATTTGCATAGATTTATCGAATTCAATAATAATAATAATAATAATAATAATAAAAATGTGAAGGACTGAAAAAGATCTACTAGATATAAGGTCTACGAATACCAAATAATCTGCACAAATCCTTACAAAATATGTCTATCTGTTTCGACATCAAATTGAATTTAAAAAAAAAAGTGAAGGACTGAAAAAGATCAACTCGACATAAGGTCTACGAATACCGAATAATCTGCACAAATCCTTACAAAATATGTCTGATCTGTTTCGACATCAAAGTGTTTTCAAATTTTGCCTAATTATATTTTGCCTATAGTATGATCACGAAAAACTTAAATTCGTATTTTAGTCTACTAAAACAAAAATGAGCGAAAATAGAAATATAATAGAATAAACAAAAACAATAGTCAGACTCGCAAAAAAAAAGGTTTCAGAAAATGAATAACAACATTAAGGAAATTGTTTTACTTACTTATAACTGAACCCTGAAGGCAGTTCATGATATGTCAAGCCAACCCAACCGAGAGCCAGAGATTAGTAAAGTCAAGTCGCGGTAAAGCTCGCTTACATACTGTAAATCAGTATTAGTGATTGTACTATAATATAAGTATTTGCGATCTCTCTATCTCGCGGAAACATCAAAGAGCACTATGTTATTGAAGAATTCTGCAAAACACATACTCACTTGGAATATTTGAATAATCTATGAATTGTGATGGCGATAATGAATGCTAAAATGACTCAATGGAAAGTTGGAGCTAAAATAATCCTTTGTCTTGCTATCTGCGATCTTTTCACAAATAGAAGATAGTTTGATTTTCCCCTGTTTCCTTGTGTATGGAGATAACAAGTATTCAACGCGGTATGGTAAAAGGAAGTGAAAGAAAATAATCTGATATTTAGATATCGTGGTTAGAGTTCGTACAGAAAACACATAAATAATATTTAATATTTACAAGTCATGGAAATTCGAAAAAGCATGTTAGTATGATCCTTAATATTTTCCCAATTCACGAGAAGACATATGTTACGAAAATATTAATGTAACCCACTCAAAAAAAAAAAAATCTTATTCACATAAGAAACTGCATGAAGCTGAAAAGGTCTATTTAGATTCGTAGTTATGGGAAATTTTTTTAGGCTCGAATATACATTTCGCTTTAAAAATATCTATATCAAATTTAGCTTTGAATTAACTTTGAAATTTGCTATTAATAACTTCATATTTGTAAGACTGCCAAGGTTTTGCTATAGCAATAAATAATAGTAATAAATAATAGGGATCATTTCAAAATAATTAATGATGTTGTCCAATGTCGCCCACAATCAAAGGGGGAATTTATATATTTCTTGACTTTTCTTGGGTAAGATCAAAATTTCAATTCAATCTATGGAGTTAAACTCCTTAAAGAAAATGAGCACGTCTTGAGAAGGATATTAAGGATTACCATGCGGGTCCTTGATGTTTTGATGTGACTTCACATATATTATTTAGATTGACTTGGCAATTAAACGCTTTTACTTTAACGTTTTTAGGCTGAGTGTCTCCAAACTACAATATTAATGAATTTTGAAGTGCTTGAATATTCTTACTCGCGGTTAGATTATATTATTATGTAAGATAGTTTTTGAGGAGAAGAGAAGAGAAGAGAAGAGAAGAGAAGAGAAGAGAAGAGAAGAGAAGAGAAGAGAAGAGAAGAGAAGAGAAGAGAAAAGAAGAGAAGAGGCATAATAGAGTTTTGGTGGACGCCAATCAAAGTGTTTCCAAGCATCGTCGGAAAACATAAAAAATCCTAAGGGCACGTGCCTATGGACTGTCATGGAAACGCATTGATTGACGTCCACTAAAACCTACTCGTCACGATGGCAAATTGTATGATTTTACGCGAGTGATTGAGAAGCGCTCTAAACCACGTACGCTGAGATCATATATATGCCGCAGTATGTACATACATCCGTTTCACTTTATTATGTAATGTTTAATAAACGAGCAGGAGTGTTTTATCGGGTATAAAACACGAGGCGCAGCCGAGTGGTTTTAGACCCGATAAAACACGATCTGCGAGATTATTGAACGGCTTAGAAAACTCATGATGTTTGTTCTCATACTGTACCGATTTCTTTACGAAATGAACCAAGTTTGATAGAGAAAATCCAAGTTAAAGTTTATGCAAATGAAGACGAATCTTTATCAGATATAAAATCACCTTCATGGTCATGATTTCTATTGTGTTTTCTTCATGAATTATTAATGAGTTTTCTAACTCAAAATACATCATCTAGTTTTGCGATTTAATCACTGCTAAATAGTCGAATAAGTTTAACAGATATAGATCACCTTTATCGTTCCTCTTTAAAATCCAACATTTCCGTTCGACTCTTTTTGAAGCGCTGATCATTGAAATAGTTTTTAAGCAGCATGTGGTTTTGGAAAGGTCATATCTTATGTATTTATTTTTAGAATAAAACTAGTTAGTTTTGGTAGAAATTTGTTTTAGAGCCATGTAAACATGGTTTTTGTTTATAAGTTTATCAGTTGTTGTAACGTTATATAAAAACGAAGAGAAGAGAAAAAGAAGAGGTGGAAAGAGAATAAAACAGTAAATTAAAGGACCGGTGAAAACTGATGGAACAAAAAGTGGATAAATTAAGAAAGAAAGAAAGAAGTTAGGGAATTTATTCACAAACGAGTAAGATAAGGAAAAAGCTAACGGCATTTAGACAAAAAAGGGATAAAAAATATATTTGAAGCTTAGCTATTTCCTGTATAAGGAGCTTTTAAGACCCTCGACACATTCAATCAAAATAAAAAACGCAGTTTAAATGAAAAACTAAAAAAGCATCGGATGAAACGAGCGAGAAAGAAATTAAGATCCGTAATCAACTTTACCAGACCATTACCGATACTATCAAGCAATTTCTTCTTAAAATATAATCTTGATATTTCTATTGAATTGTCAACGTTACCTGAGGATTAATACAGCTGACTTGAGCTCTTTGTAATTTTGAAGTTTCTTAGTGTCTGTGCAGCCTGCTTCCTTACTTTTCTCCCAAGATACTTGTTCTATATCCAGCGAGTTTGGCGTTTGAAGGCAGATGATAATCAGATATCAGTAGGGCCTTAGACTGAGCTGATGATGACTGTGTGACAAACTTGAAGTTCCTGACCTGAAATAAAACCGAATCAAAATTTTTTTCTTGCTTCTATGTCTTGACCCGAATATAATATTTCTAAAAATAACAAGACTAGTTGTTTTACACGACCAATTTATAAGGCTACGGCCCGAAAAAGGAAAACAAATTATATATGTAGTTAATACCACATCTACATAAAATACTTGTTTCTGATTAGTTGATAGGCCAATTTGGTTGAACAAGTTTAGTCTTGAAAAAAGGTCGATTCCTTGCTCTAGGGAGCAAATTATCATTGAATACATAAATGTTTTTGTTAACACGTTTTTGTTTTGCACTAAAGAAGCAAATTAAGATTATACACGGCGCTAAGTGTTCTGATAAAAATTCCAAACACAAGCGAAATGTTCCATAGAAACGTCTCATGTAAAGTATGACAAAAAGTGTTCTTTCTACGCGTGATAAAGATGCAAGACACAAAAAGATCATTTGTGGAGAGTTTTTATTCTAAAATTTGAGTTTTGCATTTATGTAGTGAAAGTGGGTGTAGCTCTGGATAAAATAAAGCGGCAAACACGGGCTACGCTCCTTAGGAAAACGAGAAAAATAATCGATACATGTTACTGCCATCATACATGCTAACTCGGTAGCTGCAAGCTGCTCGCAGAAATTTGGCTTCAGGCTTATTCGTCACCGGTTTCTCACACGTTCTATTATTAGCGAATATCAATGGTTAAAGCTTTGGAAATATTTGTGCTGAGCAAGTAGTTTAGATTCACCGTAAACTGTCCTAACTCACAGATTAAACCTCTGGGTTGATCAAAGTCAGGGCATGGTTAACTCACAGATAGTAGGACCCTAAAACAACCTCTAGGCTGATCTAAGTCATGGCATGGCTAACTCACAGGTCGAACCCTGAAACAACCTCTGGGCTGATCTAAGTCAGGGCATGGCTAACTCACAGGTCGAACCCTGAAACAACCTCTGGGCTGATCTAAGTCAGGGCACTGCTAACTCACAGATCGAACCCTGGAAAAAGAACAAACCCGGAAACAAACTTTGAGCTGACCTAAGTCAGTGCGAGGCGCAGTAATTAATTCCGATCACAGATCGGATTGAAATTTAGCGCTGTTGCTGGGGTTTTATATGTTATAATTTGGAAATGCATCGTTTTTAGAACAAGTACGTTAAATGCTCATTTCTTTGCATATTCATAAAAACATCATGGCAAAAAACAAATGAATAACATATAGCGAGTTATAGAGAAATAATCATCTCATTGCAACGTACCAAGCTTCTTCTATTGATTCTATCCTCGATTCTTCCCGACTCACGCTCTTAAAATTTTCGAATCGTTTTTCAGTTTGTAGCTGTTGTATTGCTGGTTTTCAATCATTCCCAAGGGAGTGAAATAACAAAAAGACACGGCAGCCATGTTGGAGGATATAACAAAAGAATTCATTGACAATTCTTTTGTTAAATTCATCCAACATGGCGACTATGACGTCATGTGCAAACGAAAAATAGCGCCCTTTCTATGTAGATACAAGTCAATGTCATTAACACTGTCCACCTAAAAGACATTTACACATTTAGACTAAAGTGAGCCTGAACTTTAAATGTAAAATTCAACTCTTGAATCGAAAATCCAGAATGCCCCGACCATTTAGTAAGGATTTAAGATGGAGAATGGTATTTCAGCATTTGTTTTATGACAGAACGTTTGAGGAAACACGTGATATTTCTTTTAGTCTAAATGTGTAAATGTGTAAATGTCTTTTTTCGGTGGACAACGTTAATGACATTGACTGTATAATCAAAAGCGCTTTACATCGAGTATGAATGTCAGATTGCCAAACTGATACTGATTTAGCCTAATGAAGCAGTCAAAAGTTATTATTTATTTTATTCTTTTGCGCGCACGCAACGTGGCTTCAAATTCCCAGTCTCATAGCGTCATGCTAATAACTTTGCGCAATAACTTCATTTTTTGGCAGCTATTCATGTTACACTCACCTTTCGTTCGCTGGAACTCAAGAAAGATAGAAACGGGGCACAGCACAGTTCTTTGCAGCTAGTCGAGAAGATACAGCTTCCTTTGCTCTCAATCCTCTTCTTTCTTGATTCCTTGACTTCAATTGACCTCATTTCCTCTCTCGTGCAGAATGGTTCATTAGCTGGTTCATTAAGCTTTCAACAGAATTCTTTCTGGCTGACAATACATAGTGCTCAGTGTTGAACCACCATTTGGAGCAGAGAATGAGCGTTCTTAGACTTTTATCAGCTGATTGAAACCGAGCAATTGCTGGGTTTTACTTGACGTCATTTCCTGTCTTGAGGGATGTAATTCTTTTTGACTGACAGCACTTTTTCCCATATAAATCCTTAAAAAATATTCAATTTTATATTCAATGGCATTTCTCCTGTGTTACATGTTATAAGCTGAAACTTTGCCTTCTTACTAATATCGAGGTGCTCTTTTGATTTCTGGTGTTCATTTTAACACGTCTCTTGTTACGTGGGTAGGGTCACGTGACCTGGTGTTGCAAAAAGGCTTATTCACTGCAATACCAACGTCACCCACTTTTTTCCACGACCTCGAAATGGCTAATTATTCGAGTACGTGCATGTCGTATTTGAAATATGTATATAACCTTTTGTTTTACGCTGAAATTGCTGAAGAAATTTTCAAATATGATACGTCGCTTGAGGCAGAAGTTAACGATATACATCTTAAGGTATAAATTTCAAGTAAATATTTCCCGCCATTTTTGCGACCTTGTGAAACAGAATTACAAAAGTTATTTTTTAAATTTTCGATGACTGAGCAATGAAAGTGCCTATCACCTTCTGGCGATATTCACAGTATTGATCTTACATGGGGTAAGATGATGAATAAGTCGTAAAAATTTCAGTTTGAGTGCGGCTTCTTGAAGTTATTCTCACATTTGTAATTTCATTTCCAGAAGGCCCAGGGTAAGATTAGCTATTCGCTAAACCTGGTGTATTTTATAAATACTTTTTAAACCTTCTTAAATAAAGCTATCATAAATGTTATAAAGGTTTTTCCATGTCATATGCTAATTATGTGACGTATGAGCAGGCATTTGTGGTTATTCGTTGTTCCTTGTAATTCGAAACACCGGCTTCTATGTGAAAACTAACTTGCCATAATTTCTATAAGGTTAATGGGCAAAACAATGACGTATTTTTTTATTTAATTTATCTATGCCAATAAAGTTTTGTATATTATATGATTACTCCTCATACGTCACAGCCATTAGCATATGGCATAGAAATACCTTAATAACTTCAAGCAGATGCACTCAAACTTTTTTCCGCGTTAATTAACCTCTTACTCTGTGTAGAATCATGCAATACTGTGAATATTGTCAGAAGAGGCACTTTAAACCAGAGTGAAGTTGGTGTCAGGTTTTAGAGTCAGATTTTGGAGTCAGGTTTTCGGATCTAGGGTCAGATTTTTTCCGGGGGGCGTCACATCATGTTGAACACAAAGTGCTCTATATTCGAAGAAACGCTTTGATTTACCATAAGACCCACACCAAGCTTTACTCACACGATATTTCTTGAGATTCGTTGTTTTTGGGGATCGAAACACTCACCTCAAAGAAAATAAACAGCGGTTTCAGATTTTTTGAGCTGTTTTATCTACTATCAACGGGCTTCATGCCACAAATACTTCGAGTACCGCTCCCTTATATCGAGTTACTGAACCCTTTTATTTCAAAATGTTGACGCACTTTTTCTTAACGAAAAATATCCATGCTTTACGTCGAATAAGCCAAGCCGTAGTTTGATGTCCAAATATACTGTCGATGAAGCAGTACACATAAAAGCATTAAGAAATATCACTTGATGTCAGATTTTTGAGTCAGATTTTTCTGTCACGCCGCGTGAGAGAGTGATCCACAAAATTCTTTTTTTAACCATTATATTTTTCTTGAATTTTGACATCTCCCAACAAGCGTCATTTCTACGGGATCTTCAAGAACGCATTTGGAAGTCAAAATCTAGTCTCCCGAAGAAATATCACTTGTTGTCAGATTTTTGAGTCAGATTTTTCTGTCACGCCGCGTGAGAGAGTGATCATGTTACAAAGCAGATTACAATACGTGATTATAGGGTTTAGTTAGCTCAATGATCCCCAAAGACAACGAATCTCAAGAAATATCGTGTGAGTAAAGCTTGGTGTGGGTTTTATAGTAAATCAAAGCGTTTCTTCGAATATAGAGCACTTTGTGTTCAACATGATGTGACGCCCCCCGGAAAAAATCTGACACTAGATCCGAAAACCTGACTCCAAAATCTGACTCTAAAACCTGACACCAACTTCACTCTGGTGTCTGATAAGATGCTGAAAAGCATTCTTTATTTCGCACTGACATAAAAATACTAGCGGGAGAAGAAAAAAAAAAAAAAAATAGCGCTGCTTTAGAAGACGCCATTTCTTACAGGATTTAGTTTTCGAATCGAGTCACATTTACTTTGCTTTGCTTAGATTTTCGCTTACATTCTTGGGGTTCATGTTACGTCATAGCCACCATGTTAGTTGACTATACCAAGCATTCCTCATTACTGCGGTTTTCCATATTCTGCGAACTCAGACATTTCAATGGCTTTTTGTCAAAGTTGGTTTTAACTGCCGCCAGTGAAGAATATAAAAAATACCGACTGATTATTTTTGATTGACGGCAGCGAAAAACCTAATTTCAGCGTGCAGCTTGCAACTACCGAGTTTGCAAAATATCGAAACCGCAGCAAGCTTCTCTTGTTAGATCAACCAAGATGGCGGCTGTTTTAATTGTTTTTCGTATCTCAAGGAAATGTTCGGTCACATGACAGCCCCATGATTCAGCGCGCGCCTTACTCGTTACCAGTTTTCTCCACAACCTCAGGAAGACCGAATATAGTTAAAATGGTAAATATGAGTGAATGCAAAATTATATGAAATGAAAAATATCGAAATGACAACAACCTTGAAAAACAAACAAACTATTTTTTACAACGCGATGTAAAAATATTCAATTCGGTATCAAAGGACTGACAGAGACACAAATAAAAGAGAGAGTGTAGAATAAAGTATTTCATTTGTTAAGTGCATCATCATGAAACTGCTGCGACTAATATACACGGTTTTATGGCAGCAAGTATACAATTAATTTTACAGAATTCATTTTTTACACCAGTTACATCAGCCGTTTGGATATCGCAATTTTCCCCCCTTTTTAGGGAAAACCTTTTGACAGACTTCAATAGGTATTTTGAACTAGTTTTGCAGACATTGTTAAATTATCTTGCCATGTGGGTCAGGCATACAAATCTTAGTATAGCCTGAAGCTCATTGGCTACTGATTAGCCAATAAAACTTTAGGATATTTCCTTCATGGTTCATCTTTGCGATGATTGGCTTGATAAATCAGCCAATCAAATTTGACGCTTTCAGTCAATAAAGACCTTTGCATGCATTGGCTGTTTACGTCAAAAATCATGCCTCAAGTTGGTTATGTATGTCAAAATAAATCATAATGCTGATTGGCTGAACGGGTCAGGCGATAAGCTTGACGCTGATTGGCTTTATGGATAGGTCAGCTTGTCGCTGATAGGCTGTATGGGTCAGTTTGTTTTGAGGCTGATTGACTGTAGGGGTCAATCAAGTTGACGCTGATTGGCTGTATTGGTCAGTCCGCTTGATGCTGATTGGCTGTTTATGTCAACCAATAGTTCTCATAAGCTGATTGGTTGCATGAAAAGCTTGATAATTATTGGTTGTTTACGGTAACCAATAATATCAGGAAAAACACCATGAGATCGCAATAATAAAGCAACCAAAATTTGTGTGTTCAATATGAAAATCCTGCGAGAGAGTTGAGGGAAAGATATTCAATTCTCCACCCGGGAGTTTAAATCCAAGAAAAATGGGAAATTGGAAAAGGAATTATGATATTACTGCTTTTGGTTATATACGAAAATAAATTAACCTATATTTATCAAAAGGGAACAAACCACCAGGTGAAGAATGAGGTAAGGAAATAAAAGAAGAAGCAACAATGAATACATAGCACTTGTTGAATCACGCAATCTTGTTGATGATGGCCGTGTGAAGAGAGTTTAACTGTGTTGTCCATCTGTCAAGGCCTGTGAATCTAAACAACCAAAATGAAATAATTAGCCATGTTCGAAACGAGCGAGAACCCCTCTTATTTAAAAAAAAATACATTTTATATTTAACATTTAACATTTTACAACCATCACTGCCCGCGCGTTCGTTCATGTGGGTTTGGGGAAAAACCGGTTTTTGGGGGAACTTTGGAAATTTGGAACGAGCGAGAATTGAAACCGAGCAAAAAGGAAGCGAAGAGGAAGAGGGCTAGGTCTCATTTTTCTCGTGGGCACGTAGTCGAAACAGGAACCCCAAAACGCCGATTCTTCCTCACACCCATCTTCCGTGAGGTTCGCTCCACACACGCACTACCACTACATTCTATACCCAACAACCAACTCTCAATTCATATGTGGATTTATATGGAGGGAGGAAAAGCGGAGAAAAACACTAGTGACAAGGGAGAGAATAACACATTGAATTGATGGTTTTCAACCACTCCCAAGAGAATTGAATAACAAAAGACACGGCTGCCATGTTGGAGGACATAACAAAAGAATTCATTGACAATTCTTTTGTTAATTTCGCCGCCGTGACAACCATCAATAAGGTCAACTCACGCATGATTCAGTCCGAGCCGGCGCTCGAACCTGAACCACAGCGGTGAGACTGGAAGTGGGCAGTAAGCCACTACTCCACCCATGCCACCCTTGCATTTATTAATTCTCTTTGCACGCAGGTATTTGCAATTGGGTCAACCAACAGGGCTTGAGATATTTGAGATATTTGCGAAACGAATGATGATAATAATTATTATTATCCAACTCTACTCAGTAGGGCCTTATAATGACACTACACATATATCTTCATCACGGCTCTACTAGCAGGGTACAGACTGTTGCGCATTTTGCTTGGATGTAGTTCTACTGAAGAAATAGAAAACGCGCTCGCGTGCTGTGTGCAGTTATAAAGCACGCGGGGATTGGCAGAATACGAGAGAAGTGTTAGGAGAAGCACGACGCGTAGCAGAATGCTTCTCGACACTTCTCGGGTGTTCTGCCTATCCCTCAGTGCTTTATAACTCCACACAGCACAGCAAGCAAGTTTTTTTTATAGATACAAGTTACAATAACCGTTATTTTAGATAGGAAATGACGCATCTGAAAGTGCGCGCGCGTGTTGTGTGCTCTCATAAAGCACGCGTTCCCAACCAATCAAAACGCGAGATTTGTAACAGTTATTTTATAAAGAGTCGTGCTCACCTGTCGGCGCTTTGCGATCGTCTGTCGAGCTCTAACAACTGGTTTACTTGATCAATCCTACCGTGAATTGTACTGAAGAAAACAAACAAATAAGAAAAGCTTTAGAAATATTGTGTGTGTATTCTTCGCATTGATAACTAAGACACATCGTGAGTATGCGCGCATCTCACAAATCAGTCAAATCTCACAAATCTCACATGCGCGCATCTCGCGCTCATGTGGACAAGATATTGTACTGGAAAACAAATAAGAAAAGCTTTAGAAATATTGTGTGTGTATACACGCATTGATAACTACGACACATCGTGAGTATGCGCGCATCTCACAAATAAATATCGCGCGCATGTGGACAAGATATTGTGCTGGAAAACAAATAAGAAAAGCTTTAGAAATATTGTGCGTGTATTCTCTGTATTCTCGCATTAACAACTACAACACAGTGCGTATGCGCGCATCTCACAAACAAATATCGCGCACGCGTGGACGAGATTGCATGAGCTCGCAAGCACAGACGTTTATTCTCTGAGTCCTTATCGCGTCTTGGATTGAATTTAGAACCCCAGACATCTAAGAGACCAATCGACACAATAATATCTTTGAATGTTATTCTTTGCAATTAAATCACAGTTAGGCTTACTTATCTAGTATACACGATACCAACAAGCTCTCCACTTCATCTCTGTCAATATTGAGTTCCTATGAGCAAACCAGAGATAATCATTAAATACCACAAATACTAACAATAGTTAGTTTAGCAAAAGTTCTTTGATAATAGACCCCTTGTTGCATGTGACGTCGAAGCAGTTGCATTTTGGAGGACAAAACATACAAAAACAATTCATCTCATGAGAATTGGAAACCTATTGTTATGTCCTCAAAATTGAACTGCATTCCGACGTGTTGCAATGAATGGACCCCTATAGCTTGGCCCAAGTGTTTCCGATTTTATAACAGCAGTTATTCCCCTGATTACTATTTCTTTGTCTGGTAGCAAAATTTGAGAAAATAGTGTATAGACTGTGCGAGGCCAAAACAATAAAATGCTCTCTAATAGTTTTAGGAATAGAGTTGTGAAATTGCGCAAAATGAGAGTAGTGGCATACCTTAGAAATGAATGGAATATGGATTCTTGTATAAGGTCTGAAGATATAATAAAATCGTTAGTAAGTCATTATCGTCATCGTTCTCTGGCACCATCATTATTACCGCTATCATCATGAACATCATCTTCCTCACAGATATAACCATCACAGACAAAACCATCATCATCACCATCATCAGCACCATCATCAGCACCATCATCAACACCATCATCAGCACTATCTTATCATCCATCATCATCAGTCATCACCACAATAGACCTCTTCGGCTCTGACGTAATGTTTTCCCATTTCAGACCACGTGTCATTCCCTAGAGTATCGTTTCTTTGTTTACAAGATTAAGATAGTACATGAGAAGACACATGAATATGGATACAACTCAAACAAAGAATATTATTCTCAAGGGAATGACACGTGGTCTGAAATGGGAAAACATTATGCCCACACCGAGGAGGCCCATTATCATCACCAGGACCACTACTATCATCAATCATCATCATTAACAACATCACGATCATAATCATGATCATGATCATTACCACCACCAAGTATCATCATCACCATCATCATTATCGCCATTATCAATATCAACATCATCAATATCAACACTATGTATTATTTGATCAATTCATTAGCGTAATTAATGTAAGAAATGTAAGTTTCAAATAAAATTGTTTGATAAAAAAATCGACATCATATACCACGTGATACCACTGATACCATTGGAACCACGTGATATGATGCACAGTCAGTGGTGTACATGTAGCAAGTTTAGGGAGGCAGGCGGGAAGTGAACCTCTCCAAAAAAGTTTAACTGAAGCTCCACCCCCCCCCCCCCCCCCACACACCTTATGACCGAGACCTCCATACACCCCTGGTCACAGTAAAACACATGTATGACTTACTTGATAAGCTTTATCAATACTTGTGTTCTGATGTTCCGTAAAAGATCTGGACAGAGAGAAAAGACAATTGGTATGAATAATCTAATAGAGCTTGTGTAGGAAGTGCATACAGCTGTAAGCAGAGCGCGCCACATTCTCTCCCATCCATACCTTCGATATGTTCTCTTATAAACTGATCATCCATTATGTTTTTTCTGAAGAAAAAAAAAGATATATAAAAGTAAGCCAAGAAACACTTTTACTCTTACATGTGTCAATAACACACGCAGAAAAGTACAATTACCCATAAGACCAGACAAGACGTTGCTTTGGGGTTCGATAAAATAGTCCTTTTCATTCACGGTTCCCTGCACCATATTGAAAAGTAACGTGCGTGTGCATCAAAGCGAAAACAGCAGTGACCTTGTAATGATATACATGTAGATGTGTGAATAATATTGTCCAAGGTGTTAGAAAAGGTCTCTATCATTGAAAAATCGTCCTTGCTTTCATGCACAGGCAAGGTTACCTTTTGAAATAGCAAAGGGAACAGTGAAGGGGACTATAGAGGTTTTGCACCATCAAGCGCCCATGCCCATAATACAATTTGGGCCGCCTGTGGTTAGATGTCAGAACAATAAAATATCTTTGCTCTTAGGAATTGTATTCTTTCTTATAAAAAAAGATTGTATTGTTCCTGCCAACTAACATGGCTGCCATGACAGGAGGCACAACATGGAGTCGTTCTCCCCTGGGAAACTCAAATCTTTCATGTATAAATCAGATTAGACCAGATTCAATTGTTCCTGCCTCTTCTTATGGCTGCCATCACTTGATGGTGCAAAGCCTCTATTGAAGGATTTATTGAAAAGCCCTTTTCCTTCCATCCTACTGCAGTACACTGTAAGAACAACGTAATGCTGAAGTATAGATGGAGATGCATTTTCTTAATATTATACCTTACCTGTTTGTTTTAAGGATCTTTTCAAATTCATTGATGTCGTCGTTCTGATAAGCACTGACTAGATTTGTCATGGCTAAGATTTCTGGGTCATTCTTATAGGGCTTGGCCTGGGGATTATTTACAACAAATAATATTGTATAATGATAGTTAGACTACAGCAGCAACGAAACAAAGAATGTTAACAACAGCAAAGCAACAACAACAGCAGCTACAACAACAACAGCAACTGCGACAACAACAGCAGCAGCAGCAGCAACAACAACAGCAACAACAACAGCAGCAACAACAACAGCAACAACAGCAACAGCAGCAGCAATGACAACAGCAGCAACAATAACAGAAGCAACTGCAACAAGAACAGCAGCAATAATGAAAAACAGTTACAACAACAACATTATCAACAACAGTAACAGCTACGACAACAGCAGCAACTACAACAACAGAGTGACCTACATGTAGACCGTTAAAAATGAAATAAGAAAGGAATTTGCACAAACCTCTTGAGAATCAAAGGGATTTATTCCAGATTTCATCAGCATGTTTGCCAGTACCAGATACTTTAAACAGGTTGTACGTCTTGGACTACCAGACTCGTCGTAATTTTTAAACGCCTACAAAAATGTATTTCATTAAACACAAAATAAGTGCATTTAATCCATAGCTGTTAAATATATACACTGTATTGAAGAAATGCTGTAGAAAATGCGTGCTGTGTGCAGTCATAAAGCACACAGAGTGTTGGCAGAACATTAGAAAAGTTTTACGAGAAGCACGACGCGTAGCAGAAGTGAGCGGTATCTTTTCAAAATGTTATAATCTCCTGAACTAAAAGAAACTTCCTGAAAGTATTCATTTATTGACTGTCATAACTTCAAAAGTGCTCTTTATAGTGTTCATAAAATCTTGACAAAAATGCCTGTTTTTTTTGAATCTGAGTATACTGTATGATACTTTTAACTGTGCATCTTGGAAAAGATCTACAGTATTAGTCTGTCATAACTTCAAAAGTTTTGTAAAGTGTTCTCCATAGTGTGCATAAAATCTTGACAAAAATGCCTGGTTTTTGATTCTGAGTATGTGATACTTTAAACAGTCCATCTTGGAAAAGATCTACAGTATTAGTCTTGGTGCAATGTTTATCCATTTCAAAAAACATGTCATTCTCTTGAGAATTCTTTGTTTGAGTTGTATCCATATTCATATGCCTTCTCGTGACACAAATAATACTCGGGGGAATGACATGTGATCTGAAATGCGAAAACATTGCACCAAGACTGATAAGGCCAACCCAAAATTAAGTGTACTTCCTGTTGCGCGACCAACCCTAATTTTCTTGCCGATTTTTGCAGACACTAAGGCCCCGTCCACACGTATCCGGAAATTTTTGTATCTGCAAATTTTTTTTTTGCGGATACGGGTTGCATCCACACGTGTCCGGAAATCTTTGTGTCCGTATCGTAAATTTTACGAAAACAGATACGTGTGGATGGTGAAAACGATTCGAATACGCTGCGTGTGGACGCAAACATTTTCGTATCCGCAAAAAATAATTTGCGGATACACAAATTTCCAGATACGTGTGGACGGGGCCTGATATTATTTTCATCCCCAAATGCACCACTGGGTTCCCAGTAAGCTCATTTCCACTGTTATATCAGTTAAGAAAAATCCAACCTACTGACCCCAATTTGTTTTCTCATGCAACAGGAAACACACTTATTGTTTTGTTTAGCCTTAGGTCTATTTTCTTGCAGAGTGAAAATAAAGACTGTACTTTTTATTACTATACACATACCTCAAAGAAATCAGTATGTGCTTTCTCGTAGTCACCTTCCCTCAAGTGCATCTTGCCACCACATTCTAGAAAACAATGAGTATGTTCAATTAACTTAACAATTATTTAAAATAGAAACAATCATATTGCATATTGCTAGTGCACTTTCCTCTGGGGTCTCATTGACTGATGATAATAGCTTAAATACACATGGTAACGATATTTTCACATGTGAAAATAACATGTTATTTTCACATGTGAAAATATCAGTTTTTCAAAAAGGAGAAATATAGGTATTTTACGGATAATTATATGATAATGTTGGATCTCTCTCATGGGTAGCATGGGTGGCGTAGGCTGCTAACTCCTTGTCTTTCACCGCTGTGAGTCCAGCGGTTTGGGTCACTGGTTCAAGCCCTGTGGTTGCCACATGTCAATTGAGTTTGTTTGATGTGTTGTTCTCTCCTATGCTACCAGTGTTTTTTCTGGGTTTTTCAGTTTCCTCCCTCCCTCAACATGTAAGTTGAGGGTTGTGTACATAGAATATTAAATGTAGTAGTAGTGTGTGTGTGAATTACAAGTGAGATTTTTTTTTGCCACGAAGGTTTTACTCCGGATTTTCTGGTTGTTTCTTCCTCCATAAAAACAAAATTTACTCACAATTTCATATACAGTACAGCACATGTATAAAGTCTTGATATCTTTCCTTACCTCTGATCACACCCATGATAAGAGGATGTGGAATGGCAGATTTGATGTGAAGAGATTGCTCATACAATGCTTTGAGCTTTTTGTTATTTTTCTGAAAAAAATTTTTAAGATATATTTAAAAAAAAAATAAACACAGGTTGTTCTCCAGTAAGAAATCTGATGATAGGAGAAACTTTAATAATAATAAATAATGGGAGGTTCTTGTATAGCGCATTCATACAACGTCTCAATACGCTTTACATTAATGACCATTGGAGGACTATACGGGGCTGCATATTAAGGCGTGATTAGCAGCCGTGCAGCTTACATTGTTAGTACATTAGTGTTATGCCTCCAGACAGGGATAGGCTTTTGAATTGGGAGACAATCCCCTACTCTTACATGAATAATTCAACAGGGTTGGGAGACAGGGCCTATATGGTTTAAAGTCAGAGAAGACTTGAAGGTCTAACTGTTTGCAGATGTAACTACAAAGGCAGCACCTTCTCCTCAATTATTTTAAGACCCTGAGTGTTGGTCCGGCTTAGGCTTGAACCATGACCTCCAGCACAACAGACTGAGGCTCTTACCAACTGACCTAACCAGGTGGCGGAAGATAGCATAAGTCAAAATAAAAATGAGAAGAATGGAAAATGGAATGAAAAGCATGGAGGGACAAAAGGAAAAGAAAACAATGCTGTGTTAGCTCATTCATATTCTATTTCAATTGCGGATTTGAATGAGGGTTACGGATTCATCAGCTATATGCAGCTGCAGTTTACATATGTATTTCATTTTTACAAAGTAAAACAAATCTACATGTACCTGTGCTGTATACATCTGTATTTCTAAAGCATAAATTTCAAGAAGCTGTGTTCCTTTCTTCAGATCATCTTCCCCTTCATCTGTCTGCAGGAGATTATAATAAAAAAAGAAATAAGATGGTACAATAAGGTAGGGATCCAATACATACAGTACAGTGTACATGCTCGTAAACTATGCAAGCTACTTACTAAGGAATTTAAAAAGGTGTAAAGTTTACAAATTAGAGTGAAGTCATTAAACAAGTGAAATAGATATAAGATTAACACACTTTAGTAGACCTTAATTCCATTGTTTTCTTTTGTGTCTATTTGACTATTACATGTTGACTAGTAATTTTTATTTCACAGGTTTAATACCTTCACTCTACTGTTAAATGAATAAATAAACAAACAAACAAACAAATAAATAAATCACTTTATTTAAGTGTCTACATTAGTCATTCTAGCGCTTTCACACTAATTGGTACACTTTTCACTCACACGCACTACCACTACATTCAATATTCTATGCACACAATGTTCAACTCACATGTTGATTTTTACGGAGGGAGGAAACCGGAGAACCCGGAGAAAACCCTCATAGCATAGGAGAGAACAACACATCAAACAAACTCAATTGACATATAGTGACCGTAGGGCTCCAACCAGCGACCCGACCCGTTGGACTCACAGCTGTGAAAGACAACGCGTTAGCCGCGAACACCACCCATGCTACAATGAAGATAATGGGATTACCTGACAGGATTGATGCAACTGTTTAAGAATTTTTGACAATTTATTGAACTCCATTCTGTCATAGTAGAGCTTCCCAAGCTATAAAAAAATGAAAACAAAAAACAGACAAGTTTAATTTCATATATGTAATAAACATAAAATCCTTAATCAAGGGTGAGACCAAACAAACTTTACTCACTCTTATTAATGTAATTATAAGTAAGCCAAGGAATCTAGGAATCTAGGGATTGGTGTTATATATTTTAGTGGTTGGGTTGGTGTGGGAACCTTGTAGGGGACACTATGTCCTATTATTCCCTCACCGGTACATTTTTTTTCTGTACGAATCTTTAAATAAATAAATAATAAATAAATAAATCTAACCCAAGTCAGAAGTGCATGTGCTGTTACACCCCAATTGATTCCCAAACACATATTAAACACAGGATATTTACAGTATTTACCTTGGTATTTGTCTTGAACCATAGTCTATCATTCTTTGCATCCCTCAGTGCTTCCAGAGTAGTTTCATAAAAATTTTGAAGTAATTCCATCTATTGGGCAAAAAAAATATTTGCATTGATCAGTGAGTGCGAAAGGAGATATTGAGGTTAGCCTTATCGTGATAATCTCCTAGCTAGGATTGAAAGAACAGGTTTATCAAGACAGTTTTGAGAAAAAGCCAACAATATCAAATACATTGAATAATATTTTTTTATTGTTGGTAAAAATTCATCTACTCAGGTCAATTAATTATTATTTTTTATGTACGACGAAACATGTTTGGATTTGAGGAGCTTGTTCTATTTCTCGAAATATTATTTTTTAATATAAAAAAAAAGATTAAAAGAAGGAATCTCAAAAGTTTATAATTGTTTTATAATACAAGTACCAGGGCTTAAAATTGACTTAAATAACAGCCGGTAAGTCGCTGGTCATGTTGACCAGCCAAGGCATACCTGGCTTAATGCTACTGGTCAAAATGACAAGCAAGGCAAAGATTTGACCCGACAAGTTCCAATTCTAGGCACACATTGACTGATGTCCAGACGTTATTTAAGTCCTGAATACCTGGTATTTATTATTTATAATGCACAAATTACATGTAGGAATATGATCAAATGTGCAAATATAAAAAGTAATATATGTATTGCACAAAAATTATTAAAAGTACCTGTTTAGATGTTGAAATATAATCCAAGATGGAGTTTATTGATTTCTCTGAATGATTTCTAGTTACTGCACTCTGGAAAAAATCATAGAAAATATTTTTTTTTTAATCTTTCAGAAAACAATTTAGGTCAGTTACTGAGGATGGCCAAAATATCAAAACCATAAAATGTCATACTGTACACCAACTTGCAAGAACGTTGTCATACGAAAATAGAACATTAGTGATTTAGTGGGATAGGAATTATATTAAAAAACAAAAGAAGATCACTGAAGCTGAACTTTTTCTTTTGTCTTTTAATGAATTCCTTTCTCACTAAATTACAAAATGTTCTATTCTTGTATGACAACCTTGCAAGTAGGTGTATATTTATCTTCTTCATTATATTCTATCTGTTCGTACAGTTTACATTATATTTATTTCCTATTGAAAAACAAACTCTTTTTATCTTCTGTCTGGTCACGGATAATAAACATGAACAGTACAATGGTTGATATTACGGTCATCATTATCTTGCATTAACCCATTAGCCTCACTTCTATGTGCATGTACATGCATAGATATGATTTCAAAGCCAAAACACCTCTTACACTTGTTTAAAGATTTTTGACTTAGGACTTTGAATTTCGGGCTTCCTGTGTCCAAGATGTTAGAAAAATATTATGGGATGAGAGAGGGAGAGAGTTTGCTTGTGCAGTTCATTGTAATTCTTTGGAGTTTGAATCTTAAAGTCTGATTAGTGTCTATAAAACCAAATTGAGGAGTCTTTATTTCTTCAACAACACTGACAAATTTTCAATCAATCGATCAATCATCCAATCAATCACATGCCACATGTGGAAATATGTTTTCCACTGAAATTGCAATTGGAATTTAGAAGTTGTTTTTTGTGTGAGGAGGAAAAATGGGAAACCCTCAAAGCACAGGAAAGAACGAACAATGTATAGATCTACTCGGTTATGATACCGAGGTTGGCAGGACTCAAACACTGGTCGCATCCCAAATTTAATGTAATAATGACAGCTAGCTATTGTACATCTCATGATACATACGTACCTTGATATATGTCAAGAGTTGTATATAACGAGTCATCATTTCTTCATAATTGCCCTGGAAAATAAAAATAAAAATAATGTAACACAGGGGATATGGAGGGGGACAGGCTCCCCTTCTTCTTGCTAATACCCACAACATTTTCCAATCACATCCTCCCTTCCCCACTTTACTCCCCCCCCCCCCCCTTCAATTTTTATTCTTGCATACTATTAAAGTGCAATTGGGCAAGGCTTTGGATATAGTGCTATATAAAGAAATTAACTATTTATAATGAAAATTAACGCTAAAATCCGACATTTCGGAGTCATCTTGGCTCGATTATGAAGGTTTAATAACGTCGGATTTTAGCGTTAATTTTCATTATAAGTACATTTTCAAAATCTGTCTTACTTAAATTAACTATTATTATTATTAATAATAATATAATAATAATAATAATTATTATTATTATCATTATTATTATTATTATTATTATACTAGACAGACAGACAGATTTATTTGGAGTTTTGCTCTGGCATAAATCAACTTTAGTCCAAATAGACTGAATTACATTGACTATTAGATTATTATAAATATAAAACTCAAATCTATTGTGTAGCCTTAAATTTAATTAAATACTATAACTAAGTTTCATTCAATGATATTATAATCTAGTGATCCATGGTCCTTTTAGCACAATGCCATGTAATTTCGTAATATTACTCTTTCACATCTTGTTGTTTGATAACTGTACAGTACACTTACTAGTTTAAAATTAATCTTTATCATCTGTTTAAGAGCCTTGAATCCCCATTCACCTTTCTCTTGCTCTAGATCAAGAACCTTCAACAACAAACTAAATGTTAGTGAGGTGTGGTGTACTGTAGTTGTTAATGTTGTGTGGTGTACAGTTAAGTGAAGTGTAGTACATAATTGTGGCGTAGACTATAGGTCTTTTTGTACATGTACTGTACACTGTTTAGCATAGTTTTTACCATCAGGGACGTAGCAAGCCGTGGAAAATGAGGTGGGGATGGCACAAAGTATTCTTTGCAATACATTTTATAGAATCCTGGTGCAAATCTTGGCCAGGATGTTGTGCAGATCCTGCATGGATCCTAGTAGGGCCCTGAACAGGAACTTGAACAGAATCCTAAAGGATCTCGTACAGGATCCTATAGGATCTTGGACAGGATCTAGAACAGGATCCTACATGATCTTGAACAGGATCCTACATGATCTTGAACAGGATCCTACAGAATCCATCAAGAGCTTGAACAGGTTCCTACAGGGTCTTGAACAGGATTCTACTGTACAAGTTCTTGAAAAAGCATTCTCTATGAGCCAAATATTCGAAAAAAAGCAAAGTAGGTCCTGGTTGTCCATCTATATCATTCCAGTGTAGCATCACTTTACAGTATATGTATTTTTTTCACCTTCTGGAAATTCTGCAGAGCTGCCTTAGGATCGTCCTCTTTCAGTGCCTTAGAATTGTAATATTGATTTTCTAGGTCAACGTCAGGTTCTGACGTGCTGTCCTCTGAATATTCCTGGAATAAGAGAAATTACATTTTATTGACCATAATAATAATAATAATAATAATAATAATAATAATAATAATAATAATTAACTTTGTTTATAGAGGATAACACTTGACAGTAATTCAACTGATAAACTAGTGGTCCTATTTTAACGTCTCTAGTTAATTAGGGACGGGGCTGCCATTAACGTGATCATCCGAGCCACGTGAAGGTCTAACCATTTGCAGATGTAATTACAAAGGCAGCACCTTCTCCTCAGTTATTTTAAGACCCTGAGTGTTGGTCCGGCTGAGGCTTGAACCACAACCTCCTGCACAGACCGACACTCTTACCAACTGAGCTAGCCGGGTGGCGGTTAAAATACAAATGCAATCCATAAATAAATAAATACATGTAATAAATGGGATTTAACAGTGGCATTTCTACAGAAGAGCTATTCATCCACTGTAATTCCAATTGGAATTTAGGAGTTGATCTTTGTGGAGGGAGGAAAGCCGGAGAAACTGGGAAAACCCTCGAAGCACAGGAGAGACCAACAAACAACTCTACTCGCATATGACACTGAGCTCAGCGGGACTTGAACCTGGGTTGCATTGGTGAGAGGCAGGCGCTCTCACCGCTACGCCACGTGTGCTTCCAATTTTACTAATCTAAGTATCAAACCCCCTCTTCCTTATTAAATATATACTACTATTTCTGATGAATTACAGACCCATTTAAGACTACAGACTCCTGTATACAGGTTTAACTTCTCCTCATTGCAGTTGATTTTTGTAAATGATTCGCTATATAACTTAAACAAATTAAAGCTAAACCTATACAAATGAGTATGCCGTCAAAGAACACAGCAGCAGTTAGTGAATGAAAAAAGCTATAACACAATAAAATAACTTTTCATTTTTTTCATTTTTTTCTTTCTTTTCTCATTCACATTGTCTTTAAAATCATGAAAATTGGAAAGAAGAAATAGTAGAATATATTTGATTTTAATATTTTTGGAGTAACATACTGCAATTAATACAAGCATATATATATATATGTGTCTGTGAGCCCTGTACTTAAATCAAACTGTTATAGGCCAATGCACTATTTAGTAGGCCATTTCCCTGCGTAAGTATATAGACAGTCAGTCACCTGAAACTTAATGGCTGATAAATATGTACAGGTATTATTCTGTGAGCAAATCCTATGAAGCTCTCGGCTCTACAGTTCTAAAAAATACTGCACAAAGTGGATAAAACTGCAGTAGTTACTAAAGGAAAGTTCAGAACTTCTTTCTTCAAATGAAATTACGAAAATCAGGAGAAATATTCCAGGAGAAAATGTCAGCAATCAACTCTAAATTTAGAGGCAAATTTCAATGATTTTGATCAGGTTTTAGAGCATTTCTTACTCACCAAATCATAGTCTTCTTCATCATCGCACATATAGTCATCGTCCACGTCGGACATCGTTGAAAAATGCCCGAAAAGTTTGGATTTTTTGGGGAAAAAGTTGAACAGAACTGACAAAAATGTAGGGTAAAACAGACTCGACACTAGGTTACCTCTGTTTAAAATAGATGTGAGGGACTGAACCACAGGTAGCCCAAGCAATATTTTAGAGTCCCTAGTAACAAAGGTTTAAAATAGGTATTAAAAATTGGCTAGTTTAGAAATATTAAAAGCGTAAAAGTTAAATCTACCTATGTGCATATATTTTTTCAAGTAAGAGAGGAATAAATTCAAAAAGTTTTAAAAACTCAATCAGTTTCCGTGACCAGATTAAATTCAAATCCTTCCGATGATACGATGTATAAGAGTGACAAAATATACTAAAATTCAAACAATATTCGTGTTTTTTTTTGTATTTGTTTAAATATACTTATGTACATTTTAGATATTTCATAAAGTTATTCAAATACAAAGGTTTGGGTTAGCTGTGGTGAGTCTGGCATGGATGACCGCGTTGTTTTGATTCTGCGGGCTCATTATAACGGTCAACCAAGATGGCGTCCAGCAAAGAAGTTATTTGTAGATCAAGATTTCCTGATCACACATCCTTAACAAGAAATAAAATTGCAAATAAGAAGTCGAATAAGAAGAGCAAGTCCAAGGGACACCTTGTGCAGCGATCGGCAGGAATCCCGCCATTTTCAGCTTGGGTAGAGCCAGTTGAAAATCACGAGCCACTGAACGCTGTGAAAAATGCGGTTTCAGAGGAGATAAAGTTAAAAAAAGTTTTAAACGAGAAAGAACAACATCTGAAGGAATTCCAGCTACAAGTTGCAAGCAGAGTTAAAATGCTAGAGAGAATGAAAAGGCAAGAGCAAATGGGGAAGAGTTTTGAGGCTGTGGAAATCGTTCGAAATATTGTCCATCAAAGTTCTTTTCCCAAAGCAGTTTCGAGTCAAAAGTATTCTTCTCTTTCAAAACAAGATACGTGTAGCTATCGTGATAATTCGGAGAAGACTATCATGAGGCCGATAAAGCCCGGAATTCTTGCTCATAGTCATGAAGCAGTAGATAAGGCAAGTCAGCTGTTAGAAGAACATGCAGAGGACATTCGTTCTACTGCTAGATATGCTCGTGTTGTCTTGAGGTCTAGAGCTTTAAAACAAGATAACAATCTACTGAACGAACTCCCTGGTGGCCAGTGGAAAGGTTCTTTAAAGCAAGAACAAGTAGAAGAATTTCCAGAGAATTTAACAGAGAAAGGCCAAGCTTCATCTGATGCAATTTTCATACCACAAGTTCAAGTAGGCAATGTTACTACTACATGTAATGATGCTAAAGATTATTGGCTTGGAGATAATGAGATCAAAGATTTCCCAAACCCACAAGAGAACGATGACAATGAAGGCAATAATGCTGAAGTTTTACCACAATGGCTAGCAGAAGAAGATCAAAATAAACTCACAATTTTTGACTCAAATATGATGAACAAGAAGCATGACAAAAAAGTTACTTTTGCAGATGAAAGAGAAAGAAATTATGGAAACAAAAGGAATGATATTCAAGAAAGAATGCATGTTAAAGCAAATGATCCTAACACTATGAGAAGACAAGCAATAGAAGACCTGTTAAAGCCAGGTAAGGTTGCCGAAGATTCCAAAAGACGCCAAAGAAGTCAAATGGCACTGTACAGGAAGCTATTCATGGATATTGAAAGAGAAAGGGTGAGAGAGAATATTCGGATGAAAGAACACAGAAAGAGAATGGCAGAAATAAAAGTTGAAAAAGAAATTGAAAGATTAGAAGTTGAACATAGGCATAAGCAAATGCTTGCGCAAGCAGAACAAAAAAGTCTGGATGAAAAACTTGAGATTCAAAGAAGAGAGGAAGAAGAAAAGGCCGAATATCTGAAATCAGTTCAACAAAGAAATGCAAGATTGCAGAAGAGTAAGGAATCGGAGAGGTTTGTTGATGCTATGAAAGCAGTTATTAAGGAGAAGATTAGGAGCAAGGGGATATCAGTACCACCCCTCTGTGCATGTGGACCTTCAATATGGGACACGCATCCTGACACATGTGCTAATAATTGTATCTATTATAAAAACCCTAAGGAATATGCCAAGGCAATGTCATCTTTGTTAAACTCACTCGAATCTTAGCTGATCATTGTTTAGTAAAATGGGATGTTGGATTGACGAATCAAAGATGTCTGTGCATGTGCTAGTGCACTCCTTACTACCCCTCCCCCCACAGGACCTATTTTGTGACATCCTTTGGAAGATTTCCATGTGTAAATACTGTAAATATGATATACAAATACATACACATATATGTATATATGTATGTGTTGTGAGAATTGTGACAAATTTTTATATTAGGTATCTTGTTAGGGAGTGGGAAAGTCTCAGAACATGATACTTGACATTTTTTTTAAATACATAGAAAAATGATATTCATATATGGATGAAAGAATAGCTACTCGTTTTGTTATCAATGGTTCATTCAATCAAGAAAGAAATAAAGAATCACAGTTTAGTTTTAATTTTATTTTAATTTTAAATCTGAGATTCATTTCATTGGTATATTGTTGTTGATTACAATCATGGTTTATAAGGAAATATTTATCTAAAAGGTATCTCCAAGTATAACAATGTCAGTAAATTAATGTCAATACAATTTGACGTGACATAGTGTGATATATGGGTTGGTTATACAATCTGCCTGATACTTGCTATGGCACACAGTTGTGCAAGGTATTAGTTGGACTAAATTAGTTCCTGCATCAACTATGGTGAGATCCATCATCCTAAGAATTCTTCTGGGGAAGCTTGATAGTCACCTATAATCACAACAACATTTTGTAAGTTTGGAAATTTTACTAATACTACCGATAACTAATGACAGGTATTTCCCACTAGTCCAGCCACAATATTAAAAAAAAAAAGGAATGATGCTCTGGGCCTGGTTGTACAAAGCCTGGATGGTGCTATCCAATTGATAAATCCTTATGAATTTATACCAATAAATTTTATCCTCAGGATAAGATTTATCCATCGGATAGCACCATCCAGGCTTCACACAACCGGGCCCTAGGGAATAACATGATCTGAAATGGAAAAGCATTCACCAAAGGTATAAAGAGGATCAGAACTATTATAAATTACCGTTTTGACTTCAGAGTACTGTTCAAGACCATACTCTCCTCTGAAAAAAAAGAGAGAGATGAACTGAGCAATAAATAGCGTGGGAGGGATAAGAAAAAGAAAACAAAGATGGCTGAAAGAAAATGAAAAGATAAAATAATAAAGGCTCCAAGAAGCAGCTTTGAATACGTAACCTGCAAGCATTGTTGAAGAAATAGAAAATATGCATGACTGCTAAGGTGAGAGAAGTGTTTCAAGGAGAAGCGCAAGGCGTCTACACAGCACAGCGAGCAAGTTTTCATTTCTTTTATAAAATACAAATTACAATAACCATTATCTTGGATATCTTGGACTTTGTGCCCCTACGTCAAAGATTTAGGCCCCGTCCACACGTATCCGGAAATTTTGGTATCCGCAAATTTATTTTTGCGGATACGAAAATGTTTGCGTCCACACGCAGCGTATTCGAATCGTTTTCACTCATGTCCACACGCATCCGGAAATTTCTTGATCTGCCCTGATGCACGCTAGTGTCTAGTTTTGACGGCTAGTTTTTCTTATTGAGCATGTGCAAAATCGTGTTTACGTCAGCGTATTCGAAAATTTGCGGATACGAACGTCCACACGTATCCGTATTCGCAGCGTATTCGAAAATTTCCACTCTGGGGACCGTTTTCGAAAATTTCCGGATACGGGATACAAAAAATTCCGGACACGTGTGGACGCAACCCGTATCCGCAAAAAAAAAATTGCGGATACAAAAATTTCCGGATAAGTGTGGACGGGGCCTTAACTAATACAAAATAATGTTTTTTCCCTTTGATTGCAAGGGGTGCACCCCTCCCTGGGTTAACTATGTGCGCTGCACCCCTCTCTGAACAAATTCCTGGATTCGCCCCTGTTCTACTTACAACTCTCTTCCTGATCCAGACATCTTGTATCCTCCAAAAGGTGCTTGGGCACTAAGAGCATCATAACAGTTGACCCTACGAAAAATAAAATATCAAAAAATTAATCCATTTTCAGGCAAAAACTCCTTGCCGCGCAAAAATGTTTTAAAAACTTTTTATGAAATAACTGGGTTGAGCTTTATTTCTGTTAGTTTGCTTTACAGCGCTTTTTATAATTCTGCGACCTACTAACTCTAGGCGTTTTGGCTTCTGTCAAATTACCAAACTTACGATGGCCAAGCTCACTCCGATCTGCATGAGGGACAAAATTCCCCATTTAAAAGCGCTTCCATCTGTTCCGTCATTACTATCGGACCAAATCCACTTGGGCATAATATTTTTTCATTTCAGACCACGTGTCATTCTCTTGCGAATAGGTTTCTTTGTTTGAGTTGTAACTATATTCATGTGACTGCCTCCCCTTGCGCACCGTTAAACAAAGATATGATGGTCTAGAGAATGACATGTGGTCTGAAATGGAAAAATCATTACGCCCAATTTATATTGTATTTGGTCCGTTACGCACCACACAGTTCCAACGCGAAGACTATTAGACAGCATCATAGCTCGTTCAAGGTCTTTGGTAATAATCGATCCCGCAAGACCATATATGCTCTTGTTGGCTCGTCTGATGATGTCATCAGTATCCTTGAACTTCAGGATTTGCATCACTGGCCCGAAAATCTGGAGTAAGACGAAACAAATAAATACCTTATAAAATGAAATTTTCACGACACTTTTCGAGCGAAACTACTAAGTGACGTGAGAAATAGGTGCACTGAAAATATTATGATACAAAAAATATGGAAAACCGCAGTAACTACCACGACATTTTTAGCGAGCATACGAAAAGAGCTCTATATAGTTTACAAAAAGGCTTTCCTGGTACCTCTTCCTTGGCAACAGTCATGTCATCCTGAACACCAGAGAATACAGTTGGCTGAACAAAGTAGCCCTTGTCACCATGACGACCACCACCTACTTCTAGCTTGGCCCCTTCATTTTTGCCGCTTTCAATCAAGTTCAAAATCTTGTCCAACTGTTCCTTGTCGACCTGAAGTACATGCAGAAAATTGTTACAAACAGCATGCACGAGTGCACGAAGTTTATAACCCCACAGCTTCCTTCTGGGCCTTTATTACACCCTATAAGCTCATACTACGAATAAAATATACCTATGGTCCTAGTCTGTTAAGTCAATGGGTTACCTCACAGCTTTATTGTGGGCCCTTTTTTACACACTATAAGCCTCAAAGGGGTACCCCACGGCTCCATTCTGGGTCCGTTTTACACTCTACGAGCTCATATTATAAATGCGATATACCTGAGGTCCTTGTTCATTATTCAAGTCGAAGGGGTTCCCCACAGTTCGATTCAGGGCCCTTTTAACGCTCTTCTCCACAAACTCATCATAAATTGCCTCCTCAACAAAGGTACGACTTCCAGCACAGCAACATTGTCCCTGGTTGAAGAAAAGCGCAAAGTGGCTCATCTCCACAGCAAAGTCAACATCAGAGTCTTTGAGAACAATGTTCGGGCTCTTGCCGCCGAGCTCCAGCGTGACGTTCTTAAGATTAGTCGCTCCTGCAGTTTGTTGGATGATTTTTCCAACCTGTTGGTGATATATAATAATATGTAAGTATATAATGATAATACTTTATTTTACAGTTTCGTTCATAGTTATTTGATCATAGAATCACACAAGACCAAGAACACTCCATTTTACTGTTTCGTTCAGTGGCCTCGAATAATAGTTCCAAGTCGAGGTTCAAGGGCGGATCCAGGGGATCCAAGTCAAGGTTCAAGGGCGGATCCAGGGGATCCAAGTCGAGGTTCAAGGGCGGATCCAAGGGGTTGGGGGGGGGGGGGGGGGGGGGAAGGGGGGCTCCCTTCAGCAGGAAAAAAGCATAACAAAACTGAACAATTAGATGCTTCTTTTTTATTGTTTTCCGTTGTGTTGACGGTAGACCTGTGAGCTGGCCATGCCCTTACTTAGTTCAGCCCAGAGGTTGTTTCAGGGTTTGCTACGCCCCAACTTAAGTGTCTTAAATAGGCCCACTGGAGGATTTTAATTAATATTACACACCTTGACATTCCATGCAGGGGAAGCTTTAAGCACAAATACAACGTACCTCGGTAGAACCAGTAAACGCAATTTTATCCACGTCCATGTGGCTTGCAATTGCGCCTCCTGCTGTCGGGCCATACCCAGGAATCACATTAACAACACCGGGTGGAAAACCAGCCTGAGTTCACACAGGAAACGAAAACAGTTAGAATCAAATGACGTTGGTAATTTTTCTGCCAGCTGAGCAACAAGTCTGCATAAATAGACCCCTTGCATGTCATGTAAAAAGGAGCTCAATTTGGGGAACAAAACGAAAGAATTTCAATCTCATGAGAATTGGAAACCTACATGTATTACGTCCTAAGTGTCTATGGTCACCCGACACTTGTCATGGGATATTTTCATCACGAGTATGTTTTCATCCAACACTGTTATATCTAATGATGCTGTTATATGACACTGTGGTCACATGACAGAGGTCACATGACATTGGTCACATGACATTGGCCACATAACACTGTGGTCACATGACAGAGGTCACATGACAGTGGTCACAACACTGGGGTCACATGACACTGTGGTCACATAACACTGAGGTCACATGGCACTGTGGTCACATGACACTGAGGTCACATGACACTGTGGTCACAACACTGTGGTCACATGACACTGTGGTCACATGACACTGTGGTGAAATAACACTGAGGTCACATGGCACTGTGGTCACATGACACTGAGGTCACATGACACTGTGGTCACAACACTGTGGTCACATGACACTGTGGTCACATGACACTGTGGTGAAATAACACTGAGGTCACATGACACTGTGGTCACATAACACTGTGGTCACATAACACTGTGGTCACATAACACTGAGGTCACATATCACTGAGGTCACATGACACTGTGGTCACATATCACTGAGGTCACATGACACTGGTCACACGACACTGTGGTCACACAACACTGCAGTCACACAACACTGTGGTCAGAAGACCCTGGTCACACAACACTAATAAAACAGCACAATTTCCTAACTAGCTTATAGTTTTTTTAAGAAATATAACCTACCTCAGCAATAAGCGAGGCAATATACAAGGCTGTCAGGGGGGTCTGCTCAGCAGGTTTCATGACAACGACATTCCCAGTTGCTAGGGCAGGGCCAAGCTTCCATGCCTGCATCAATAGAGGGAAGTTCCAAGGAATCACTTGTCCAATTATTCCAACTGGTTCTCGGCGCGTGTAACACAAATATGGACCATCTACAGGAAAAATGCATACTATGTTATTCTGACTATGGAACCTTTCTATACATCTTACTCAAAATTTTCCCAAGGGTAACCTTTGGACCACAGGGTACCTGATTAACTTTAATTAGCAGATGTCCCTGGTCCCTGGATTACAGTTTGCCATCCCCGCAAACAATGTATTGATGTCTATGAATTTCGGTCTGACACCCCCCCCCCCCCCTCTCCCCAACCGATAGGATATGCAGTGTAAATGATCTTACCTAGAGGAATGGTCTTGCCATGAATTTTATCTGCCCATCCTGCATAGTAACGATAGCATTTGATTACCAAGTCCAGGTCGACGTTGAAGGAATCACGGTATGGTTTGCCATTGTCAAGTGATTCAAGACTCTGTTTCAAAAATTAGAAAAAAGTTAAGCATTAGTTCAGACCATAATCTTGTAATGAATTTAGAACATTATTTGATGGATTCCAAATTCCAGAGTTTATGCCATTCCTGATTTTACAATGGAATTCGGCCACATTTTACTCGAATGAAAAACTTTCACCCAATCCAATTTGTCCTAATCTCATTCCTTTTGTCATATCATTCTCCTGCATTTGAATTCAATTGCATTACTTTCAGTGGAACCAGAGGCATTATTAAAAATTGGAAATGAGATTTGCATAATCTCAAATCTCAAATACCCCCCTCTCCCTGGGGGGGTTACACCACTAGGATTTGGGTAGGGGTGTTCTGCTGCGATTCTGAAAGGGGTAACCTGTTTATGACAAAAAAACACAAATTTGTAGACCCTATTTTTGTCAAAAGATATAATTTATTGCACTGAGTTCCTGTTTCAATTATCATGTCAGCTGGCGTATCGTTTTTTGAAGACCATAGTAACCAGTTTCGGTCAATACGAAAGTAGAATCCCTGAATATGACTGGAAACTCAGGAAAAAAATTGGAACTTGAGCGAAATTGCATACCCTGTTTATGACAAGAAGTTTGAAAAACCATACCCTGTTCAGCGGATAATCCCCGTATAGTTCATATATGGGAGTACCCCCCCCCCCCCCACCCTGGGCCCCCTCTCAATGGAATCTTATGTTCAATTCATTAATGATTGATAAAACATGAGATTGATTGGGTTTTCATCACAAACTATTAAAAGCCCTCTAAATTTATCATATGACCATGAATAAACCCTTATGTTTATCAGAAATGGATTATCCTCCTCACAGCAATATAAGCTCGATCTCTCTCTATCAGATCTGCCAGTTTGTAGAGTAGACGACCCCTCTCAGATGCATCCATTGTTCTCCAGGGACTACCCAATCCAAATGCCTGTTGAGCAGCTTTGACTGCAAGATCTACATCAGCCTGAAAAATAAGTGTTATAACTGACTATTTATAATAATACTACAGTCAATTAATACAAATGATAACGATGATAATAATAACAATGATGATGATGATGATGATAGCATTAATAATAGCAGCAGCAGTATAGCAGTGTATCACCCACTTTTGGGTTCAATAAATTTTATTTCCACTTGAAAATTAGAAATTTTACTTGAACAATATTTAAGATGGAGTACTGCAATAAGCATGCATTCTTCACAGAATTCTTATTGATTAATGTTATCAATCTGCAAATGCGTCAACTAAATTGTATATTCAACAAGCAGTTCTTGTGATATTCAGCCATAATAATTTAATTGTGCACACTGTAAATTTCTGGCCTATTTCTGCTACAGGTGCAAATGTTATTCATAGCCTACCTTGTCTCCTTCAGCCACATCACAGATCTTTTCACCAGTGGACGGGTTTATAGTTGGAAAGGTCTTACCACTGACTGAATCAACAAAATTATTGTTGATAAAAACCTAGAAGCATTCCATAAATTGGTTAAGTGGTTTGTTTTTGACATAACTGGATGGGAGTATCAAAGTGAAGAAAAGAAAAATTGGAAAACAAAAGGAAAGAATATAACAAAAGAACAAATGGAAGGGAAATATAAAAAGAAATAAATAGGGAAAAGGGTGTAAGGGATTGGTAAATGGATTAGCTAGGGAAGAAAAGAAAAATTTAAAGAGAAAAGGAAAATAACAAAAGAATAAATAGAATGAAAATATCAAAAAAAAATTGAAAAATGATAAGAAAAAGAAAGTAAAGGAAAAGGAAGAAAGGAGGGAAAAAATCTAAGTAATATATTAGGAAGAAAGAAGGACAAGAAATGGAATGAAGAGGAAAATGTAAAGAAAAATTAGACAAAAAATATTTCACAGATTATTCACAGATTAAAATTTGGCTAGTCAATTAATTATGCTAGCCAAGGGCTATCGCTACACAATCCTTGATTCCATGATTTCCCATTTATTAAATATGACATATTAATTTACCTGATTGTATTTGATGTCTGGGTTGTCATTTACTTGTTCCTGCAATCATAAAATTGCAATAACTGATTTACTAAAGGCCCTGATAACAACACAAGGTAATCTTTTTTTGCAACTTTCAATGCATGCAATGCTGAAAAAAACAGGGTATTGCAAGTTGAAGGTGATCATGAGATCTGTCAGACACATGCAACTCTAGATCTCTATCTTTGCAACTGTACTTGCAGTCGCAAATTGTTTACTTGGTCTGTGATAAAACTGGTTATGTTAGCGAGGATATGGAAGAGCTGCGCCAGCTGATTAGTCATTTACGATGTGTTTGCATAATTTGCAGGTTGTAGGATAGATGTTACATGCTGCTTCTTAACATACTAGAAAAAATCAGCTTTTTCTGCAACTTTGTAGCATATTGCATTGTGAGTTGCAGAGATGGGGTGTTTATATACACACAGTCTCTTCTGCAACATGTAATGCAACGGCATTTATTTCAAAATTGACTCTCGTAACAGGGTTTAAGGCTTTGATTTACTGCAAAGAAAGGCCATCCCCCTGGCCACAAATAGATTCTATCATATATATATGAGTACAGATTATTAATTGTTTATCACAACTCAATTTAATCCACATTGCTGAATATTGGCCTGCATACTGGGCTATCTTATGATGTTGCTATATTCATATGCAGGCAACACATATTAAGGAATGTTACCTGTGCCAAAGCTGAAAGTCTGCAAAGCCTGATTGCAGAAGGCAGTGAACGCCTCAACACTGTCCTGGGAATAGAAGCAGCTAAACGCAGAGCCATAATGAATGTTACCTACATAAGAAAATATTTAGATGTTTAAAATAATCATGTAGAAGCAAGGTTACATGTAAAGAGATCGTAAAAGTCTTGAAGGTTGGACAGCTGATACCTTAATGATGCTTCAAGTTGATCAGGCCATGGCAGGACTGCCATTAATGTGGTCATTCCCCCTCTTCTCCCTCCCCTCCCAAGTCCTCCTTAATCCTTCCCTCTATCTGCAACTAACTTGGCCTATTATTAACATACACACTTGGCTTCTACCAAAATATCAAACTAATTCCATTTATTTATCGTAATTTGTGGTCAATAATTATTGATATCTAAGGTTGAATGTTCAAACAACGACAACAAAGGTCAAGTTACCTAACAAATCAAGTGCAAAGAAGAAGCCATTAATCACAGAAAGTATCTAATCCACTTACCACTGGTAAAGCTTTTTAACCAATAAAAGATAAATTGACAGGCTTAATTTGCTTTCACATGAAAAAGTGTTTATGTGACATCGATCTTGCATTGCGTGCGTGCTAATTATAATGAGGGATATGAACAGCGTAAACATTGGCATAGGTTTTGCAATGGCTTACTTATTCTTAAAACTTGGTTCTAATTAACACCGAACGTCAAAATTTTTTCCTTGCTATAAAACTCTAACCTCGAAAGTAAAGCCCTCTTTCTTTCAGTGAATTATGGTTACGAAAAACCTTTTGGTTTTTCTTGGAGCGAATTTTGAAGGTCAGTATTAATTTCACCCTCTCGCGTCCCGTTAAACGGCAAAATTTATAGTTTTTCGATTCTTAAAAAATAAAAAATAATTTTTCCCCAGCTTTGCTCGATCCTTAAGTGGACTGCCTCTTACTCTTATGCATGATGACTGCAGTTCAGAAAATGCGTGTACCTTATGGCCATTCGTCTTTTTAAAATAATTGAATTATCGATTTATTCAAATTGGCCCCAATTTTCGATATTTTTATCAATTAAAATTAAACTTTGAATTCCATTTTTTCAATTTTAGAGGTTTCGTTTAAATAGTTGAAAAAATTGACAGATACAGAGAGCAAAATCCCACAGCTTATGGCCATTTAAGGTTTTAGCAAATTAAATTGTTAATTTTTTTAGTTTTTGAATTCATTTTTTCATTTTTTGCGTTAAAAAGACTATCGTTTCGATCATTCCCAATTTTAAAATCCCACATTTAAACAAAGTGAAATGAAGAGGAATGAAATACTATTTCCCACGTTAATCTTTGTTGGATGCAGACAATTGCCGATCATTAAAATGGCGCCAAGTAGAGTATACAGTTACTGTTTCATTTATTGACTTTCTAAAGGGGAGAATGCAAAAGGTTTGATGGAAATTCATCTTCTTTTCTTAGCACTTAGGGGAGTGCCACAAGGTACAATCTTAGGGCCTGTATTATTGTTCTCAGTAATGGTTAACGATATTAAGCCTATTGATCATCCTAGTTATTCTATACTTGCGAAGTAAGCTGATGATTTGACCCTTAGTACTTTAGTTAACCAGGAGTATGATCATTCTTGTCAGGAAGTTAATACTATTTTGGAATGGGCAAATAATAATCACATGAAGATTAATCTGACTAAAACTAAAGAGATCATTGTTAAAGGCAAGGTAGCTAGACACACCTTTGCCTATTGCTATTTATGACATTGAACAAGTTAAATGTATTAAGTTGTTAGACCTTTATTTCCATGGTGATCCTACAAACTGGGATTCCCAATTTGATCATTTATTAACCAAGGCTGGTAAACGAATGTACATTTTGCGTATTTGCAAAAGTTACGTTTATTCTTCAGATCATCTTCATCATCTTTTTCATGTTTTGATCATCTGATTTCTGTGGCGGATTTAGGGGGGCTCATTGGGTGCAAATGAACCCCCCCCCCCCCCCCCCCCTACCGGCTGGTACCTTGGATTTTTTATATTTTTTTAAATAAATAAATAAAAGTATGGTAGGTCCGCTTTTTGATGGATAGGTTATCCTTATCAGGAACGCCCCTAGGCCAGTGATGTGCCTCATGGGAAAAATGATGATGCAAGAGAACGTTATTGTTGTGCCGAGATTTGTAAAAATGAACCCCTCCCCCCTCTTAAAGTCCTGGATCCGCCACTGGATTTATTTATTCTACCTCAATTTTTGATTTTGGTTATTTTGAAGTCGGTAAAATGGGAGGGGGATGATCAAAACGATAGTATTTTTAGCGCAAAAACTGTCAAATGAATTCAAAAACTAAAGATCAATTAATTTGCTAAAACCTTAAATGGCCATAAGGTGTGGGATTTTGATCTCTGTATCTGTCAATTTCTTCAACTATTTAAACGAAAATTCTAAAATTGAAAAAATGGAATCCAAGGTTTAATTTTAATTGATATAAATATCGAAAATTGGGGCCAAATTTAATAAATTGACAATTCAATTTTATCAAAAAGACAAATGGCCATTAGGTACACGCATTCAGAATTAAACAGTTTTCAAAACTTATACTATTAATTGTATCATCACTCTATAATTCCATAAAAAAAATTAAAAAAATTCCTCTGACTGCCAAATTGGACTCGGCCTTTCGGCCAACTTCGTCAGTCTTCGGAATTTTTTTCATGTATTCCTATATTACCTATGTAATCCTATTATTTTTTGTTCATATAATCCTATTACCTATAGAGATTTGTACATTTCCACACCGCCAGTAAAATTATTATTGCACCTTGAACACTAATGCAACTTTATAAGTTATAAAAACTATGCCTAATGTTGAATTAAATCTACTAAAGCCAAGATAACACTTACCTCCCTCGAGTATGTATATTCGTTCTAGATCCACCCGCAGTAGAAGTACTCAAGAGAAGCACCTCTATACAAACTGCTTCGCAGTCGGCAAACACGTTAGAGTTTCTTTTGTTCTAAACAGGTTTTCTTAGAGTACACTCCATAAAAGGTAGTGTGTATTGTTTTGGTACTGGCTTTGAAAAATCTGTTAAACCAGTTTTTGTGTAAAATGTATCTTCAAACGAAGTTAGTCTTGTTTTTACAGTGGCCCACAACTGTCACAGCCAAAATGTCATGGCATGCAAGAGCCAAAAGCTCACGGCAAGAACCAACAACAGTTCACTGCAAGAGCCAACATATAATGCGAGCAGTCCCTCTATTTCCCTTGGTCACTGTCCGTCTGTCTGTCCTTGTCGATTGGCCAAGGAAGATTGGGTACGAGTCAAAAGTCCCTGGGAGAGAAGGTTTCGTCCTTCCCTCCCCAGGCCCCTCTCCCAAAATCAACGTAAAAATCAACGTCATTGAGAGTTGAGCAAAATAGGAACTATGGGATTTGGCCTAAATGGGGCCTACGAAATGGGTTAGAACTCTTCTCTTCTCTTCTCTTCTCTTCTCTTCTCGATCTCTTCACACACACAGGCACCCATAATGATAATCGTAGCGAATATTATTTACGGTCCTCCTGTGGTTTCTTTCTTTCTTTGCCAGACGTCTAATATATCAGCCACAGGCTTCGCTGGTGCTATACTCAATCTACTTTACTGCCCTAAATTGACAAAAAAATAACGATGGAGATCCCCCAAATCCAGTATACCAAGGTATAGTTCTGAAATTCTGTTGAATTCTGTCCTCTGCTAAGATGTATTATAAATGGGGCTCGCGCTCGATCGTTCATGCCATGCAAGTCCATATGATTTTGAGTACAGCTTTACTAGTATATAAAGCTTACATACCCCAAAAAATTTTGCTCTAATACGTAACCCCTAAAATTATTTTGTCAGTCCTTCCTTTTCCATAAAGCGAGCTACTTTGACTGCATCTTTTAAATCTAAAACCGTAAGTTTTGCATGTACCAGGTCGGGCAGTTCCTAATGGAGCTTGTCGGATTCAATATCAATAGCTCAAATTACTAGTACTGACGAGAGTTCAAGAGAGAGAATATTGCACAACTTTAGATACGTATAGTATGAATATGCAATGCACTCTAGTCTCTAAAGATTTTAAAGTTAAATATATTCACACAAACTGCATAGATATTCGTGGTACACTGTTAAAACAATAGTGTTTACACATGCTTTAAATCATAAGCCTAAACTAAATCCAAATGTTAACTGTAAAATTCCGGCAAATCCAAAGCTCATTAAGGTATTGAGAACGTGAATCAAAATTTAAAGAATGTTTTTTGTGACCGGTATTTTGTATTTTTCTCGATGTCTTTCAGAAGACTTGAAAATTAGAACGTAGAAAATGCAAACGTGTTTACTTGCTGTGAGCAAACTAAGACTGGAAAGTCAGGAATGGTTGGATTGGAATACGAAGCTTGGAATTGTAGTTTATATTGCCTATATGTCGCTATATAAAAATTTATTCTTCTTCGTTTTCTTTCTTTCTCCCTTTCTTTTTCTTTCTCCTCTGACTTTTTTTTTCTTTAGAATAAATTTTTTTATTAATCATGAAATTTTAATAAATTATAATTATTCATTTGTCTCATGATGAAGGGTCATTTATAGAACCACAACATTTAAAACTGCAATCTGCTAGTCTTTACCCAGGGATGGTGTAAACTTGATGGTGTGTCTGTCATTTACCACTCATAGGATCATCTGTGTTGTGGTTGGTTGATTGGTTTGAGCTGTGATTGGCTGTTTTGTTGTTAGGTCTCAGCCCAGAGTGTTTTCTCATATATTGTCAGGAATTTCTATACCCCTTTAACTATTGATGTTATGGATTAGGGTGGATTTGGATCTGAAAATGGCTTTCTTGACTTGACTCTGAGACACACTAGTTAATTACATCATGTTGTTTCTGATTTGGAGTTTATATGCCAGCCATGATCTTGAGGTCTGAGAAATGCTTTCTACATATGGTAGTACTGCTACAGTTCCATCCATCCATCCATCCATCCGTCCTTCCGTCCGGCCCACCTTCCGTCCGTCCGTCCATCCATCCACTCAACCATCCATCCATCCACTCAACCATCCATCCATCCACTCAACCATCCATCCCATCCATCCATCCACTCGACCATCCATACCATCCATCCATCCACTCAACCATTCATCCATCCATCCATCCACTCAACCATCCATCCCATCCATCCATCCACTCGACCATCCATCCCATCCATCCATCCCTCCATCCACTCAACCATCCATCCATAATCTACATTAATGATCTACCGCGTTGCCTCGACTATAGTACAACTAGGCTTTATGCTGATGATACGACTTTATCATTTTCTGACTGTGGAATTAATAACCTGAATAATCAAATGGATATCGACTTAGAACATGTAGCTTCTTGGCTCTGTGCCAACAAACTCACTTTGAATGCTGTAAAGTCAGAATTTATGTTAATTGGTTCTCGTCAAAGAATTTCTACTTTAGATGACACAGACTTATGTCTGACTATAGACGGTACCGCGTTAAAACGATCTAAAGAAACAAAATGTCTCGGCGTCTATATTGATGAAAATCTGACTTGGCGTTCTCATGTTGAGCACATTAAAAAGAAGATTGCATGTAACCTAAGCACGTTAAAGAAAATTAAGCCAATTTTAAGTAGGCCCTATCTAATCAAAATCTATAAGAACATAATTGAGCCTTACTTTAACTATTGCTGTTTAGTTTGGGACAGTATCGACGAAACTTTAACTAGCAAGTTACAAAAACTACAAAACCGTGCAGCCCGTATAATTACTGGCGCACTGTATTTAAGCGTACGAACGAGTCAAATTTTTAATGAACTCAAATGGATACCTTTAAATGAACAAAGACTGCAACAAAAGGCCATTATGATGTTCAAAATCGTTAATGATATCGTCCCATCTTATTTAAAAGATATGTTTTCCAGCCAGATTGGTACTCAATCTTACAACTTAAGGCGTTCTTCTAAAAATTTACAAATTCCAAAAGCCAGAACTGACTATTTCAGAAATAGATTTGCTTTTACTGGAGCCTGGCTTTGGAATTCTCTGCCTCAGTCATTAAAAGAAGAACGATCCTTAAAAGTATTTAAAAAGAAAATAAAACGCTATAGGTTTTGCACTGACGACAACTAATATTTAATCGTTTTAGTTCTACGAAATATATCTAATTAACCTATTATCTTATTTCAATCGTATATTTATTGTATCAGTGTACCATTTGTATATTTTACATAATTATCATTTGTTAATATAGCTTCTACGGCCTCTAGGTAGAGCAACATTAAGTTTTTTTAATCTTGATATTGATAGAGTTACCGTGCTTAAATAAAGATTATTATTATTATCCATCCACTTAACCATCCATCCCATCCATCCATCCATCTATCCATCCACTTAACCATCCATCCCATCCATCCATCCACTCAACCATCCATCCCATCCATCCATCCATCCATCCATCCATCCCATCCATCCACCCACCCACCCATCCATCCATCCATCCATCCATCCATCCATCCATACACCCACCCACCATTTAAACCAAAAAATGCTTAAATTTCTGTTTTTCTATCATTATTCGTATTTCAGTTATTCATAAACAATGAGTTTGTGGACGCTGTAAGCAAGAAGACCTTCCCAACCATCAACCCAACCACTGAAGAAAAAATCTGTGAGGTAGCTGAGGCGGACAAGGTTAGTGGGAAAATTGAATGGCATTAGACTGGTGATATTATGGCGTGGAGCACACTAAACAGCAAGGGTGACGCCAGAGATGGATCCAGGGGAGGGGTGCAGGGGGTGCGCACCCCTCCCTGGTTGGACTTTGTGCCCCAACTTCGAAGATAACGAGTTTTTTCACTTTGATTGTAAGGGATGTACCCTTCCGTCAGGGGTTAACATTGTGCACACCACCCCTCCCTGAACAAAATCCTAGATCTGCCCCTAGCTGGACGCGTACGTAGCGATAAAACGTTCGCCTTCCGTCTCAGCTTTGAGCCCTATGAGGTTTTGTTTACGAGGGGATGAAACTAACTAAGAGCTAGTGGCTAAGAAACCTGTGGCCCTTGTTCCATAATTGAATGGGAATTTAGAAGTTGATTTTTGTGGAGGAAGGAAAACCAGAGAACCCGGTGAAAACCCTCGAAGCACAGGAGAAAACCAACAAACGACTCTACTCACATGACCCTCAGTCTAGGAATCCAAACCGGGTTGCATAATTAGTGAAAGGCGTGCGTTAAATTAATAAGTGGTGATAACTAGTAGAGCACTAGCGTAACCTGCGTCGGTGTTTCTGAATAAAACAGTAGGAACTTGTAGATAAATTGGATCACCGTAAAAAGCTTTGTGAAACTGATGTTTCGTCGGAGTAAGTGGCTTTTTACGATGATCCAATTTATCTACAAGTTCCTGCTGTTAAATTAATAAGTTTAATTAACTTATGGAAATGTACAATTATTAGGCTGATGTTGACATCGCAGTCAAAGCAGCAAAAGAAGCGTTCAAGCTCGGCAGCCCCTGGAGGACTATGGATGCCTCTGAAAGAGGAAGACTGTTGTACAAACTAGGCACCTTGGTTGAAAGAGATGCTGAATACCTGAGCGTAAGTAGACACATTCGAATATTCATAGACGCAATTTATATTGATGGTTTTCACGGCGGCCATGTTGGAGGAACTTAAAAGAATTGTCAATGAAGTCTTTTGTTATATCCTCCAACATGGCCGCCGTGTCTTTTGTTATTTAATTCTCTTGGGAATGGTTAAAAACCATCAAATACATCAGGAAATGCAATTATACAAAGATAAAGATACAAGTCAATGAGTTTGTATTTGCAAAAAATACTAGTATAGTAGACATTATAAATATTAGAAAAATACTAGACGCAAATAAACAAATATAACGATAAACAAATTTAGTGTGCAATGATGGTTTAAGTAGCGTAAACGTTCAAGTAAAAGACAGCTAAAAATAATTACATAGGACTTTCAAATATCCCTTCATATTCCTCATTTATTGAGCACTTTACTATCAAAAACATTAATTTGATTTCTTTGCCTACAAATCAATATTAATTTTTAAAAAAAACAGTGTGCGGATGTCTATGTACATAGAGGATATTACACTGCTAGTTGTGTATTACAGCAGGATATAATTTTACAAGTGAAAGCGGCCGTATTTTTACAAAGCAATATTTAACATTAGCTACTGGATATCAAGTGTTAAAACAAGAGCGAAACGATTTGACCGGTTATGAGGCCATAAGACAGAAGATGATGTAGTTTGTAAATTATGATTGTTACAATACTAAATCTAGCTACAAAATCTCGATTTTACTGCAAAACTCCTAGTAAAAAACACTTAGATTTCAAATCAAGTTTTCATCTTTTCGCCTTAACTTGTTTCTGTTTTGCCTTCTTTCAAAGTTCATTTACATTTGATTATTTCCAAACACGTCTTTTTGATGTTCTGGTTCATGAGGCCGTAAATCAGCGGATTTATAAGAAAGTCCATGGAAGCGATTCCCAGTGTTAGTGGTTCTGCTATGTTCATCCAGTCTTGTTTTGTTATCATGGATGTCACCATTAAGAGAGGAAACAACCTGGTGAAGAAAAACGACAAGGCAAGATATGTGGCAATCTTTCCAGCTTTTGTTTCGGATTTTGAGCAAGTCGCTGAAGCGTTTGGTTGTCCTTGGTGCTGGGCTTGAACCTCTTGATTTCGTCGACGAATTACTAGCCAGATTAGAACAGCAAAAATGAAAGTTGCCGCGGTACACACGACGAGGTAAAGCATCATCAAACCTCTCGCTTCCTCCACAACGCTTCGCAGAATCGTAATACTTAGGGAAACAACTAAGGAAACGACAGCAACAAATGTGAGACGACGTTTGGTTACGTGGACTCGGTGCCAAATTGGGAACTGAAGGCCAAGGAAGCGCTCACAGTTTAATGCTGTAAGGAGAACGGCCCATACCGGGGATGCAGCGTTAAACATGATAAAAATCAAATAGCAGTTTTGCTGACGTCTCATTAGATACGTGATTTCTTTGGCAATAAACAGTGGACAACCAATCACACCGTACACCAGATTATTCACCGTCATGGCCCCAAGAAGAACGTTGGACTGCGTTCGGAGAGTTGGCTTGGTATAAAACGCCAGAAAAATCAAAGTGTTGACAAAGATAATCAATGGACAAGTCAAGGTGCTTGCAGCCACAACAGAGTAGGACGCTGCTAGCGAAGCAGGAGTTGCCTTTTCGGGATCCTTCAACTCATCAATATCCTTACAGATGCGGATCCCTGAAAAACTCGACGGGCTTGTCGTGTTTGTTACGTTCATAGTCGCCATTGCTTAGCTCTGATATACTATCTTCACTTGACATTCTATATCAAACTGTGTGGATCTTTTATTGGGTCTCCTTAATAACTGAAATACGACAAAGAATAGAAGCTTTTTTGGTTTAAAAGCCACTAGAAGAACGAGATAAAGAAAACAATGGACATTAAGACTAAGTTCCTGCTTCGAAAGGTTTCCACGGATTGATTAATGCACTAACGGATGGTATTGTTCGACAGTTTGAAGGCCTTTAAAAGATTTTCTTGTCAAAATGCAAAATAGTGGACTAATTAACCCAACTTTTAAACTATCGTCCTCAAAAATAATGAAACTTTGGTGAAATGGTTTTTTTTTAAATATCGGGAAACCAACCTACGTAACACCGAACGAAAGCAAGTGGAATGACATGGTTACACTAAACATTTTATGCAATCTGATGTATTTGTAGCCAAAAATGGCCATTTTCAGTTCAGCTGTGTCAAACAAGAACCTTTATCCCAACTAACGCAGGAAGCTTTCAAGAAGTTCTTTTAATTTGTATCGACTATTGCGTGCCGAAATTCCTGCCATTAACGATTAACCAAGAGAAAATGAATGAATTAAGAGAACGAATGCGCTGCTCGCTCTCATTTTCATGCGTTTTGTTTTTTCGACTTTGGCCTGGAATGACCTGGTCGAGCGCTTGGTAAAATAAATGTAAAGACCAGGAAGTTGAAGCAGCAATTTGCAAGTTTCCCATGGATTTCTTCTCTTTATATTCTCTTGCGTAACTCACAATGTTTAACTTTGTGTATGAATTTTCACGTTGTAAAACCCTCAAAGAAAATACATCCGGCAATGAAATGAAACATAGCGGTTACCACGAAGCCAAAGCTGCTTTTACACGGAGTACGGCTTTCTGCGCGTTTTCCTTGATTTTTTCTCCAGCCCCTGGAGAACTATGGTTGCCTCTGAAAGAGGAAGGCTGTTGTACAAACTAGGCACCTTGTTTGAAACAGATGCGGAATACCTTAGCGTAAGTCGACACATTCGAATATTCATAGACGCAACTTATATACATCAGGAAATGCAACTATACAACGATTCATTTTTTTAAATTTTTTTTTAATGAACACATATAGATATCAAAGGAGATAACGATACAGGTCAATGAGTTTGTATTTACAAAAAATACTAGTTTAGTAGAATATTATAAATATAAGATAAATACTATACAAATATAACGATAAACAAATTTAGTGTCAATGATGGTTTAAGTAGCGTAAACTTTCAAGTAAAGCACAACTAAAAATAAGAACATAGGACTTCCAAATATGCTTTAATAATCCTGCATTTATTGAGCACTTATCCGCACACTATTTTAAGTTTAAAAATAAAACAGTGTGCGGATGTCTATGTACATAGAGGATATTACACTGCTAGCTATGTATTACAGCCGAATAATCTTACAAGTGAAAGCGGCCGTATTTTTACAAAGCAATATTTAACATTAGCTACTGGATATCAAGTGTTAAAACAAGGACGAAACGATTTAACCGGTTATGAGGCCATAAGACAGAAGATGATGTAGTTTATAAATTATGATTGTTACAATACTAAATCTAGCTACAAAATCTCGATCTTACTGCAAAACTCCTAGTAAAATACCCTTAGATTTCAAATTCAAGCTTTTCATCTTTTCGCCTTAACTTGTTTCTGTTTTGCCTTCTTTCAAAGTTCAGTTACATTTGATTATTTCCAAACACGCCTTTTTGATGTTCTGGTTCATGAGGCCGTAAATCAGCGGATTTATAAGAAAGTCCATGGAAGCGATTCCCAGTGTTAGTGGTTCTGCTATGCTCATCCAGTCTTGTTTTGTTATCATGGATGTCACCATTAAGAGAGGAAACAACCTGGTGAAGAAAAACGACAAGGCAAGATATGTGGCAATCTTTCCAGCTTTTGTTTCGGATCTCGAGAAAGTCACTGAAGGGCCTGCTGAAGCGTTTGGTTGTCCTTGGTGCTGGGCTTGAACCTCTTGATTTCGTCGACGAATTACACGCCAGATTAGAACAGCAAAAACGAAAGTTAATACGGTACACGCGACGAGGAAAACCATTATCAAACCTCTCGCTTCTTCCACAAAGCTTCGCAGAATCGTAGTACTTAGGGCAACAACAAAGGAAACGACAGCAACAAATGTGAGCCGACGTTTGGTTACGTGGACTCGATGCCAAATTGGGAACTGAAGGCCAAGGAAGCGCTCACAATTTAATGCTGTAAGGAGAATGGCCCAAACCGGGGATGCAGCGTTAAACATGATAAAATTCAAATAGCAGTTTTGCTGACGTCTCATTAGATACGTGATTTCTTTGGCAATAAACAGTGGACAACCAATCACATCCGTACACCAGATTATTCACCGTCATGGCCCCAAGAAGAACGTTGGACTGCGTTCGGAGAGTTGGCTTGGTATAAAACGCCAGAAGAATCAAAGTGTTGACAAAGATAGTCAATGGACAAGTCAAGGTGCTTGCAGCCACAACAAAGTAGGACGCTGCTAGCGAAGCAGGAGTTGCCTTTTCGGGATCCTTCAACTCATCAATATCCTTACAGATGCGGATCCCTGAAAAACTCGACGGGCTTGTCGTGTTTGTTTCATTCATAGTCGCCATTGCTTAGCTCTGATATACTATCTTCACTTGACATTCTATATCAAACTGTGTGGATCTTTTATTGGGTCTCCTTAATAACTGAAATACGACAAAGAATAGAAGCTTTTTTGGTTTAAAAGCCACTAGAAGAACGAGATAAAGAAAGCAATGGACATTAAGACTAAGTTCCTGCTTCGAAAGGTTTCCACGGATTGATTAATGCACTAACGGATGGTATTGTTCGACAGTTTGAAGGCCTTTAAAAGATTTTCTTTTCAAAATGCAGAATAGTGGGATAATTAACACAACTTTTAAACCGACTATCGTCCTCAAGATTAGCAATTTGTCTTGAAAAATGATAAAACTTTGGTGAATTTTTTTTTTTAAATATCGGGAAACCAACCAACGTAACACCGAGCGAAAGCAAGTGGAATGACATGGTTACACTAAACATTTTATGCAATCTGATGTATTTGTAGCCAAAAATGGCCATTTTCAGTTCAGCTTTGTCGAGCAAGAACATTTATCCTAACTAACTCAGGAAGCTTTCAAGAAGTTCTTTTAATTTGTATCGACTATTGCGTGCCGAAATTCCTGCCATTAACGATTAACCAAGAGAAAATGAATGAACTAAGAGAACGAATAAGCTCTTCGCTCTCATTTTCATGCGTTTTTTTATTTCGACTTTGGCTTGAAATGACCGTGTACTGGTCGAGCGCTTGGTAAAATAAATGTAAAGACCAGGAAGTTGAAGCAGCAATTTGCAAGTTTCCCATGGATTTCTTTTTTTAATTTTCTCTTGCTTAAACGCAATCTTTAACTTTGTGTATGAACTTTCCTTATTTTCACGTTGTAAAACCCTCAAAGAAAATACATCCGGCAATGAAATGAAACATAGCGGTTACCACGAAGCCAAAGCTGCTTTTACACGGATTTCGGTTTTCTATGCGTTTTCCTTGATTTTTTGTTCCCCCGGTGGAATGGATACTTCTTTGTGATGAGTTTTCTTCGAGTCGTTTTGGTCTCGGAAGTCTTTTTTCTATACGAATGACGTCGCACTTAAGAGCTCTATTGCTGGGTTTCACTTGACATCATTTCCTGTCTAGTGGGGAAAGTTCATCATCTGAATTGAAGTTTTCAATAGAATTCTTTCTGGTTGACAGCACATGGTGGTCGGTGTTTGACCACCATTTGAAGCAGATAATGAGATTCAAAGACTTTTATCAGCTGAGTGAAACCCAGCAATTCAAAATATTTCTGAGGGGGCGATGAGGTCCCTTTTTTAGATTCCTTAATACGTAATGTTTTCCCATTTCAGACCACGTGTCATTTCCTTGAGAATAAGATTCTTTGTTAGAGCTGCATCCATATTCATGTGTCTTCTCATGTCAACCGAGCGCAAACCTTAAACAAAGAAATGATACTCTAGGGAATGACATGTGGTCTGAAATGGGAAAACATTACGTCAGAGCCGTAGAGGTCTACTGCCAAGGAAAACTAGCGAGAAGCGGTTTTGAAAGAAAACTTACGTTGGTATCACAACGGGCAGAGGCGGGCCACTTATCTTACATTCTTTACGAAAAGGTCTTGCTGCTCCGCCATTTTGTTTTTGTATTACTTACCGCTGTAAGGCTTGAGCCCGTCAGATACCGCGCGCTGCCCGCGCGCTGTGCCTTACCTTAGCTTGGACCGTTGCTCGAAGGCCACGCGAGAGGAAAAAGGGAATAATATTACGCACAGCGGTATCTGACTTGCTTTTACAAGACAAATTGCTGATCATGAGAACGATTGTTTTTTTAAATTAGATTAATCATCCCACAAGAGAATACGAAGTTATCCCACTATTCTGCATTTTTGAAAGAAAAGTTATTTTAAAGCTTCCAAATTGTCGGACAATACCATCCGCGAGTGCATTAATCGATCCGTGGAAAGCTTTCAAAGCAAGAACTAAGTGTTAATGTCCACTGCAATTGTTTTCTTTATTTCTTTCTTCTAGTGGCTTTTAAACCAAAAAAGCTTCTATTCTTTGTCGTATTTCAGTTATTAAGGAGACCCAAGAAAAGATCCACACAGTTTGATATAGAATGTCAAGTGAAGATAGTATATTAGAGCTAAGCAATGGCGACTATGAATGTAACAAACACGACAAGCCCGTCGAGTTTTTCAGGGATCCGCATCTGTAAGGATATTGATGAGTTGAAGGATCCCGAAAAGGCAACTCCTGCTTCGCTAGCAGCGTCCTTCTCCGTTGTGGCTGCAAGCACCTTGACTTGTCCATTGACTATCTTTGTCAACACTTTGATTCTTCTGGCGTTTTATACCAAGCCAACTCTCCGAACGCAGTCCAACGTTCTTCTCGGGGCCATGACGGTGAATAATCTGGTGTACGGTGTGATTGGTTGTCCACTGTTTATTGCCAAAGAAATCACGTATCTAATGAGACGTCAGCAAAACTGCTATTTGAATTTTATCATGTTTAACGCTGCATCCCCGGTTTGGGCCGTTCTCCTTACAGCAATAAACTGTGAGCGCTTCCTTGGCCTTCAGTTCACAATTTGGCACCGAGTCCACGTAACCAAACGTCGGCTCACATTTGTTGCTGTCGTTTCGTTTGTTGTTGCCCTAAGTACTACGATTCTGCGAAGTGTTGTGGAGGAAGCGAGAGGTTTGATAATGGTTTTCCTCGTCGCGTGTACCGTATTAACTTTCGTTTTTGCTGTCCTAATCTGGCGTGTAATTCGTCGACGAAATCGAGAGGTTCAAGCCCAGCAGCAAGGACAACCAAACGCTTCAGCGACTTGCTCGAGATCCGAAACAAAAGCTGGAAAGATTGCCACATATCTTGCCTTGTCGTTTTTCTTCACCAGGGTGTTCCCTCTCGTAATGGTGGCATCTATGATAACAAAAAAAGACTGGATGAACATAGCAGAACCATTAACACTAGGAATTGCTTCCATGGACTTTCTTATAAATCCGCTGATTTACGGCCTCATGAACCAGAACATCAAAAAGGCGTGTTTGAAAATAATCAAATGCAACTGAACTTTGAAAGAGGGCAAAACAGAAACAAGTTTCAAGATGAAAAGATGAAAAGCTTGAACTTATGAAAACTTGAACTTATGAAAACTGAATGAAATCTAAGTGTTAAGTAAAGAAGTTATGTAGTAAAATCAAAATTTCGTAGCTAGAGTTTGTGGTATTGTAACAATCATAATCATTTAATAATCTTAATCTGTTGTCATATGCCTTATAACGTTAAAAATCTTATCGTCCTTTTTTACTGGGGTATCATTTGATCGATAAATCAAACAGCTTTTCCTTGCTCCGTTCAGTAATAAAGCACGCAGGAAGTGGATTAAGCACGAAAGAAGCGTAAGGAGAAGTTCAAGACAGTGTAAACTTGGAGCCTTCATTTTACGTGAAATTGCATTCCAATTATGCACAAGATATGTAATTTTGAATTCATCCCATCGTTAGATTTTATTCTTTGCTTTAAAGTTCGGTATTATAGAGCATTCGAAAAACGAAATAAAAAAGGGGGTGCCCGACTTTGTTTTAAGAGCTATGAGGGATTAATGAAGTGTTCATGATATTTTGCTTATCAAAACATTGGAATGACGTCATCACGATGGGCGCACGCGCATTATATTCATGCGTAGACAGGATGCGCGCGAACAATGCCCATGAACATCTTAATGGAAGGAAATTCGACAGACAATAGTCCTAACTAATCTTAACTGACTACTTAAGCACAAAATCAATTAGAAAAGTTTCTTAGAAAAATATTTTTTTAATACAGGATGCGCGCGAACAATGCCCATGAACATCTTAATGGAAGGAAATTCGACAGACAATAGTCCTAACTAATCTTAACTGACTACTTAAGCACAAAATCAATTAGAAAAGTTTCTTAGAAAAATATTTTTTTAATACAGAATTTAACGCCGATTCCAAACATGAAAAGAACAATGGGGTGTCCCAAGATCGTTTTGAATTTTGAATAATACAAATTTGACAAGTTTTCGAAAGAAAAATGGAGGGAACCAAGCTTCGCACACGAAAAGTCATAACTCAAAAATTAAAAGAGCTAAACCAAAGTAATTTTCTCAGAACTATTTTCGATAAGTAGCTTTAAATATTTGAAAGATTTGAGAATAAGCTCAAAATTCAGCATTTTAACACGTGGTCTGAAATGGGAAAACAGTGGATTAGGTCTAAAGACGTCTTAACATTGGGCGTAATGTTCTCCAATTTCAGAGCGCGTGTTATTCCTTTGAGTATAATTTCTTTGTTTACGGGTTTTGCATGAGAAGACGCTAGAATATGGATACAACTCAAACAAAGAATCTTATTCTCAAAAGAATAACGAAATGGTAAGAAATAACCTGTTCTAACCTGGGTTTTTTTTTTTTTTTTTTTTTGGCATCACAATTCTCTTTTTAAATCAGAGACTCGAATCCCTTGATGGAGGTAAAATCATCAACGAATCTTCAGATGACATCCAAAATGCCGTCAATTGCTTGAAGTACTATGCAGGATGGGCTGACAAGACAACCGGAAAGACGATCCCAGCTGACGGGCAGTACTTCACTTACACCAGAAATGAGCCTGTTGGGGTGGTAGGTGCCATCACTCCCTGGAACTTTCCTCTGATGTTGGAGACGTTAAAGGTTGCACCTGCTCTTGCTTGTGGATGTGTTGTGATTTTGAAACCTGCTGAGCAAACACCGTTGACTGCTCTATACTTTGGCAGTTTGATTAAGGAGGTGAGAAAAGGAAAAACGCTTCTTTCCTTCCTTCCTTTTTTCAGTCCCTTCTTTCTTTTCTTTTTCTAACTTGCTTCCTTCCATCCATTTTTTCATCCATCCTCTCACTCTCATGTCCATCTATTCATCCCTTCCTTATTTCATCCCTCCATTCATCCTTCCACTTTTACATGCTTCAATCAGTCCATCAACCCTTCCTGCCAACTCCTCACTCTCCTAATCATCCATCCACTCTTCCATCCATTCATCCATTTATTCATCCACCCACCAATCCATTACTCCACTCGACCTTACATCCATCAATGTTTCCACTATTACATTCACCCCTCCTATCTCTTTTATCACACATCTATCCAATCATCTTTTCTTCTCTCCTTCTTTCCTTCCTCCATTTCTCCATCCATCCATTCTTCCATCCATCCTTCCATCCTTCCTTCCATTTCTCCATCCATCCATTCTTCCATCGACCCATCTATCCATCCATTGTCTTACACACCTGTAACTCTCATGTCTTTTACATCAGGCAGGTATTCCTGCAGGAGTCGTCAACATACTGCCAGGGTACGGACCAACAGCGGGAGCAGCAATCAGTGAACACATGGAAATTGATAAAGTCACTTTCACAGGTTCAACTGAGGTACAGAAATCGAAAAAATCTTTTCTTTTTTTTTTTTTTTTTTTGCTTTTATTTCGGAAAGAATTTTAAAAAAGATTCTGTTGTGAATATTAAATGCTTCATGGTAAATAGCGCATTACTACGTTGAAATGCAAGGAAAAAGCAAAGAAAAGTATTCTGTGTTAATAGAAAGAGATGTATTGACTACGATAGGTAAACCATGTTGGTTTAACCTGGTTTTGGGTTCTAAAAGACTCTCGTTATAATCTATTGCGATGACTCGAGCTGCACTAGGCCGTTTGCATTACGGCGTAATTTTACTACCACTACCAAAATGCTTGGCGCATTTTCTTTCTTGTTCAAATTTGTATTTCCTCGTGAGAAAAGTAAGACAATTGCTGCTAATTAACTGAAAAAAGAAAGTGTGCAAGGTATTTTGGTAGCTGCAGTAAATGACGCCTTATTGCAAGTGTCATATTCACTATACAAAGTAACCTTCATCATTTTTTCATAGTAATAATGTCATTACCAACGAACAGGTTGGAAGGATTATCCAGAAGGCAGCTGCCATGTCAAACCTCAAGCGAGTTTCTCTTGAGCTCGGTGGCAAGAGCCCCAATATCGTATTTGCCGATGCCGACCTAGACGAGGCAGTCGAAGGTTCTTTCTTGGGACTGTTCCTCAACCAGGGCCAGTGCTGTTGTTCAGGAACTCGTATCTTCGTGGAGGAAAGTATCTACGATGACTTTGTCAAGAAGATGGTTGAAAAGGCTGTTGCGAGGAAAGTGGGACAACCATTGCTTAAGGAGACTGAACAGGGACCACAGGTGAGCCGGTCACGCCATGAAGTAGGGACGAATGAGGGACCTAGCAGGAGAACTGTGATAAACTTTAGAAGTCAGATTCAATTACCGAGGCTAACATTGAAATTCAAAAGCAATCCACAAATTCCATCGAGAAAAAGTGTGACTTTTTTTAGTTGTGTTTTCATTTTAGCCTTCCTTCCACGATAAATTCGAGAAGAGCCCATTCCAATTGGAATTTAGAAGTTGATTTTTTTGTGGAGGGAGAGAAAAAAACCGCAGAACCCGAAAAAAACCCCTCGAAGCACAGGAGAGAACCAACAAGCAACTCTTCTCACATGCGACACCGAGTCTGGGAATCGAACCCGAGTCGCATTCGTTACAGCTGCGCGCTAAAATGTTTGAAAGTTCGAGGATGAGAGTGCGTTAACATGGAAAAATAAGAACTACTTGACGAAAATAATTTTCTAACCCTTTCACATATGGTTCATAAACTTGTCAGATTGATTCAGATCAATTCAAAAAGATCCTGGAATTAATCGAGAGCGGGAAATCCGAGGGAGCCAAGCTGGAATGCGGTGGTGGTCGTCATGGAGACAAGGGCTACTTTATTGAGCCCACGGTGTTCTCTGGTGTTCAGGATGACATGAGGATCGCCAAGGAAGAGGTATGTAATCGAGAAGGTCGAATAGAGGTTTTGCACCACCACGTGACGGCAGCCATGTTAGATGGCAGGAACAATACGATCGTTTTACCAAGAAAGAATTCAATCCCCGAAAGCAAAGGGATTTTTTGTTTCCCCATCTAACCACAGGCTGTCCAAGCTGTATTATGGGCGTGGGAACGTGGTGGTGCAAAACTTCTATAGAGGATTTGCACCATCACGTGATGGCAGCCATGACAGGAGGCAGGAACAATTGGATCTAGTCTAATCTGATTTACATGAGAAAGGATTCAGTTTCCTAGGAGAAAAAGACTCTATTGTTGTGCCTCCTGTCATGGCTGCCATCACGTGATGGTGCAAAGCCTCTATACAGACGATGAACTTCACTTGCGCCGGACCTACGTGTGCAACATGCAACCAAGCTTCGAAGCTGTATATAGATCCCTTGCATGTGACGTCAAAGCAGCTGCAATTTGAAGGGCAAAACAAAAGAATTTCAATTTCCTGAGAATACTCTATTTTACAGTTCCGTTCAGTGACCACGAATAATAGTTCCAAGTCGAGATTGGGATTTCCGTGCATAGCAAAACTATACTTTTTATCATGCGCGGCAACTCCTACCTCAGTTTGGAGCTATCATTCGTGGTCACTGAACACGATTGTAAAATGAAGTATTGAAAACCTATCGCTATGTCCTCCAAAATGAGCTGTATTCCGACGTTTTGCAAGGGGATTATGAACTATGTTTCCATCCTTCCAGATATTCGGCCCCGTAATGCAGATCCTCAAGTTCAAGACGATGGATGAAGTGATTGCACGTGCGAATAACACCAATTACGGCCTGGCTGGTGGGGTCTTTACGAAGAACATTGACAAGGCACTCACAGTTGCACACAGTGTCCAGGCGGGAACTATGTGGTAAGGCTATGAGCTGTAATAAAGAAAGCGTATAATATGAGTCCCTTGTTTTTATTGATACTCTGAAACAACCTCTGGCTTGATCTAAGTCAGGGCACGGCTAACTCACAGATTGAACCATGAAACAACCTCTGGGCTGATCTAAGTCAGGGCATGGCTAACTCACAGTTGAACCCTGAAACAACCTCTGGGCTGATCTAAGTCAGGGCATGGCTAACTCACAGTTGAACCCTGAAACAACCTCTGGGCTGATCTAAGTCAGGGCATGGCTAACTCACGGATTGAGCACTGTAACAACTCCTAGGCTGATCTAAGTCAACGAAGGGATAAAATTTAGAGAAAAAAACTCTTAGAAAAAAAAAGACAAAGCTCAAGGAAGAGGTAAAGAAACAAACTCTACGAGCTCACAAGTGATGCCGAGTCCAGGAATCAAACCTAAGACCCCCGTCGTGAGTGGCGAGCAAATATTGGCTCCTTCCAAGCCTATAGACGTCATAGACAATAAGTTTGAAAACTCTTTTTTTTTCTTTGCATGATAAAGGGTTAACTGCTTCCTCGCTGTCGCGTGTCAGACTCCTTTTGGTGGATACAAGCAGTCAGGCTTTGGACGCGAGTGGTAAGTGTTTATATCAAGACGTTTTCGTATGACTGTAAAAAGCTCGCGGTATGAACACGGTCGTGAAACGGCAAGGCATACGCCAGACCAATCACATTGCGCGAAAATTTACTCTCCATGAAATCAAATACCAGGAGGCCCTTTGTGCCATTTAGGCGCGAGGAAGATAGGTACAGGCACAGCAATCAAATACCCCCCCCCCCCCCCCCCCCAACAAACGGAATGAACAGGGCGCGGACATAGTCACGGCAAGATCTAGGCACTGCCAGACCAATCACATTGCGCGAGGATTTACACGGACACAGTCACGCCAATGTCACTGCACTGGCAGACATTACATCGCTCAAGAAAAAAATCAGCCAACAAAATTCTAGAAAAGATCGTTGATACTGCAAGGCATGCATTTGGTTCTAAGCTTTTCACAGTCACACGAAAACGGCGCAATACGAAAATTGTTTGCGGCTTCTCCATTGCTGTTCATGATCAGTCCCGCAGAACGTATTGTTGCTGGATTTCGTCTGATGTCAAACATATTATTTTGTTTCAGGGGAGAAAGTTGCCTAGAATCGTTCACTGAGGTCAAAACGGTAAGAATAAAACATTTTAGTATTTTTAGACAAGTGAATATAATAAATCCGGCGCGCTGATTGGTCACAATTTACGTCTTATGCTGTTATACAGTCAATTCAAAAAACGTTGTCGTCGACCGTCTCAAGCCTACGCGACTGGACCGAAAGATATATGGGTAAAAATCACTGAAGCGGTTAAATATTCGTTCTGAATTAACTGTTCCCGCTAGTAATAAGATAATAATGGCGAGAAACAATCCATCAAATGCATGTCTTTGGGTTTAGGGAAAGAAAAACAAAGTAGTTATGATTCAGTTCATGATTCCGAAAATATGAAGGCATTAAAAAAACGTCTCCTTCAACACTTCCTGCTCGCCTACGAAGGTTCGTGCTGTAAACCAGGCATAACTAGTCAGAACAACTCGGCTTCAATGACTACTACCCAGAGTTCCTTTCGGTCCAGTCGCGTAGGCTTGAGTTTGTCGACGACAACATTTTTTGAATTGACTGTATTCACCTACAGGCTGCAGAGATAAATAAAATTTGAACAAAAAAAGTATTTCTCTGTTATTCATTACTAATTCACTTGTGTTAAAAATACTAAAACAATTATTCGCCTCAGGCTCAATGAATATTGGTTATAGTTATCGCTCGAAGACTCGCGTCTCGGTAAATATTCCCCGATATTCACTTCGCCTTCAGAAAATAATTGTCAAATAACATTGAGTTTATAAGGATATATATAGAATATATTTCTTCCACATAAATTAATACAAATTTTATAAGCCGACCTTTCGCACAATTAGTACGTGCATCATCATGGCAATGACTAGTGAGACCGTTTTTTTTTACGTTAACGAGAAACTACTCAGCTCCACGTGAAATTTAGGAGTTGATTTTTACGCACGTCTCACCCTCTATTTTGCTTTTTTCGTAGGTGACGGTGAAAATCCCCGTCAAGAACTCCTAAAGGACAGACGTACTAGAGCATTTATGGCAAAAGAATACATGGGAAAAAATGCTTGAATTTAAAACATTATGTTAACCGAAGAGTTTAATTAGGATATAAAAACGAATAAATATAAATGAACGAAAAGTATTATACACTAGATTCATTAGTCTAAGAGTCGTTTTCCCTGCTTGCTTGCTTGCTCGCTCGTACATGGTCTCTTATTAGCTAGCTAGCGAGGTAACGCGGCTTACTTGCTTACTAATCGGACAAAAAATGGATACAAACGATTTTCAAATTAGGTTGAAATTGCAGGGCGCCATATTTTTTTGTTTTACAAAACCGGCACTTTTGCCTTCCATTGCCTTCCATTCCATAATAGACTATTAGAGCGCGGGATTTTTGATGTTAGACCATCGGTAGGTTTAGACTAATAGCGTTTTCTTTCTTCCACCCTCGTTATTCCCCCTCCCGATCTTTCTTTATCTCCCTCTCGGGATCTCCTCGAGTTCTCCACCTTTCCCCTCTTCGAATAAAAAAACGATCATTTTCGAATTTGTACAAGACTGAACGCGTTACCCTTTGAATATTTAATCAGGGCTAGTCTCATTTCAGAGTAAAAATATTAATAAGAATAAAACAGCGGTAAAGGAATGCATAACAACATCAATACAAACACTTTGTTATTCTATGTACCTTCACTGGAAGACGTAAATATTATACACAAATTAATTGGAAGCAAACTCTGAGCAACAGAAAACTTAAAACTAGTAAGAATCTTTCGATATATTATTGAAATCATGTCATAAGACTCTGGCTCGGAAGACTTAGCAATCCCTTTCTTCGCGCGATCGTTGTAAAAAAAAACCATTGCAAGTCTTTTAATTCTAAAAAAGTCCTACCGAAGACTAAACGAAAACTGATTGCAAAAATGTGCTGACGAGTATGCGCAGAAACGTACGGAAAAAAAAGTCGACCTACAGATCAGAAGTGCCTAAGGCCTAGGGTAAACGTCGAACTTTCCGTGCACCCAACTCATTAAAAACAATGGATATCAGGTGATAATGAGGCGGCATTCTTTGATGTAATTAAGCTCGGTGCATGGAAAGTTCGACGTTTGCCCTAGGTCTAAGAGTACGGTGCGCGCGCTCAGTACCACACGTAATACATATCCCGACGTCATAATGCCGGCACAACCAATCCTGGTATCACTCGTATGCTGTTTCAACGAGTACAGAGAAGCGAGGAAAACAGAGTTGATAGAAAATGACGACCGCTGCGTCTAAGCATGCGCAGTCGTGTCTTTTGTCGGAGGAGGAAAACAACACGGTGAGAGAGATTCTAGGAAACAAAAGATATGTAAGTCTTACCTATTAATTTGTAGGCAATACATCTCTTTTTGTAGAAAGACAGTATACTTTTCTTTACTTTACATAGAGAATTGCAGATCGAGTCATGGCGGTAAATTATAACGAGAGTCTTTTAAGGTGCCGGCAGACATTGCACACAACAAATTTGAATCGGGGTGACATACGTTGCAACAAAATCACGCAACATCGCTTGTGACAGCCTACTAAGCTAAGTAATTTAGTCAGCAGTTATAAATTTGGTGCAAACCGATTGGCTGGAATTTTCAAAATGTTGCATGCAATGTTGCAACCATGTTCACACGATGAAATTTGTGGCGCGCAATGTTGCAAGGGTAGAGCGCCATTCAACTTCAGATTTATTGCGTGCAACAAGTTTCAGGGGAAGACAGACGCTGCAACAGTCCTGTTGCGTGCAATGTTGAACCGTGTGTTCATACCTTTAGAAGCCAAAACCAGGCTAACCCAACATGTTTTACCTATTGTAGCAAATGCTTGTAGAAATACCTAAAAATGGATTACCTTTTCATTAGTCTTTTCATTACATATCCCAGTCTATCAGTACAGCAATCGTCCAACTCCTTTTGGCGCCTGAACCAGACAGAACAACATGGGTCAAATTTGGTGTGGGTGTCAGCTGTCTTGTCAAAGATGGGACCACCAGATCTTACTACATAAGAATCGTGGATATTGAGGTACAAATGCTTTTTTATTCTGCTAACCTTCTTTCAGTAGAAAGGCAAGCAGCTAAGAATTATTATTTTAAAGATGACAAAGAAATGTTGATTATATATGCGCTTGCGAGCTAATGTTGTATAAATAAACTAAAACCCTTAAAATGCACATGAACCCTTCGACAATACTTTCAGTACTGATTCTACATGAAGTAAATAGTTGAATGGTAAAATATTTCTTGATTTGAGTGATGCGTCTCTAAGTTATGAAGGTTTATACTTCCAATATGCTAATAAGTGTGACGTGAAACAGTATTTAAAAAGCATCATTATTTTACTCATTTTACCAATCAAATATTCACTTTATGCAGAAACAGTATTGAAAGTATTGTCGAAGGGTTCATGTTCAATTCAAACTAAGGTTTTGATACAATTTCCGTGGATTCCGATGCAATTTTTAAACCGTACTCTTACATAATTCGTTTTATAGATATTCAAAAAAAAAAAATCAATTTTGTTTTCGAATGTATGTTTTCCCATAAAGTTTACAGTGCGAATTGAAAACCGTGGGCATCTAGAAATATTTTAGGAATGTTCTATTCTTCTTTGGCCAATCAGAATTGACTTTCTAACCACAAGATAACGGAAAGATAACAATAACACTTCTGATTGGCTGATATAGTAAACATTCTTGAAATATATATCTAGGTGCCCACGGGTTTTCGATTCGGAATGTAAAAAAAATCTATTTGAAGATTGCAAATGAAAGAAGCATTCGAATTCCTGCGCATAGATGAAGTCAAGTTTTTATAGCCTGCGTAGCCACTCAGCATCATTAAGGCATGGCTCTCAGATGAAAAACTGTTTGGCTATATCATAGCCAGTTTTCTACGAATCTTCCCCAAACTTGGCAAGTTAATGTCTTTTGTGAAAAGAAGGAACCTTAGAGCCTTGGTTACCATGGAAACTAAGTCACGTGACCACAAGGCCGCCATCTTGGATTTTTAAACAATTCGTTTGTAGTCGTATTGAAACTACTTCAAAAGTCCTGAAAATCCATATTCCTTTTTATATTTGCAATACCTATATGGATCTAATTGGATATCTTGGAAATTATATTAAGTTTAATTTTTAGAATATTTTCTGTATTTTCCAAAAAATTTAAAATATTCTAAAAATTAAACTTAATATAAATTCCAAGATATCCAATTAGATCCATATAGGTATTGCAAATATAAAAAGGAATATGGATTTTCAGGACTTTTGAAGTAGTTTCAATACGACTACAAACGATTTGTTTAAAAATCCAAGATGGCGGCCTTGTGGTCACGTGACCTGGTTTCCCTGGTAACAGATATGCGGTAATTGCTTGCCTTGGAGAATTACTACTACGAGCCAAATTTGGGAAAGATTCATTATAAACTGTCAAAGATATGAATAAATAACTGATTTTCCATCACTTCCTCAAAAGAGCCATGCCTTAATGGTGCTGAGCAGGCGTTCCTTGTGGGTTTGGGGGGGGGGGGGGGGGGGACTTGAGGAGGAGAGAAGAGGAGAGAGGGAATTAACGCCAGTTTTCAAAGTGCCTTTACGAGTTAATTATTATTATTTTTACATCTTTTCTTTTTCCTTACAGAATAAAAGTATTATTTGGGAACAAGAGCTCTATCGACAGTTCAAGTATAGGGCTGTCACCGCCACGTTCCACACGTTTAATGCTCACGTAAGTTGGTCTACCTGTGCTATAGGTTGGTAAACCGCTGGATTAGAAATATTGGCAATTGCTTGCGCACGTATTTTACAACTTACATTTTAATATCAAATGTATTTTCCAATTGAAAAAAAAAAACACCTTATATGGATTGGGGCACAAAGAATGTTCGTAATAATACTCACGTTGTTTTACAAATCCGTCCAGGATTGCAGAGCAGGGCTGAATTTCTGTGACGAAGAAGAGGCAAGGTTGTTTCGTTCGGCCGTGAAGGAGCGAGTCCGAGACTTCAAGCGAAAAAGAGAAGGTATGATATAATTATTCATGTGACGGTGAATGGGCAAGAAATAGGTGCCTTTAAATTTTCTCATTCGGTATATGTGGTGGTTTTAGACCTTTGTTGCCCTAAAATTGGAGAGGGGAAATTGGTGCGCGCTGTGTTTCATAACATACCAATCCAATATAGGTTATGCGCAATCGCGTGCCGGCGACCATAATACGCTTAGACTGCAGCCTGTAGGTAGATAGAAGAACAAAAAAATTCCTTTGCTTTCGGGAGTTGAATGCTTGTATTCTTCTTGCCATCTAACATAGTGGCTGCCGTCACATGATGGTACAAAGTATCTAAAGTCCTCTTCACAGTTCCCGGCACCATCTAGAATTGCAACCGTGCTTGTGCATTGAAACGAGAATGGCTTACACCTTGCAATGATAGAGGCACGTGAAAAGCTGTCCGAGGTGTTATAAAGGTTTCTATTATTACAAGGTCGCCGGAGTTCTCGCTTCGATGCACAGGCATGGTTCCTTTCAAAATGGCGCAGGGTACAGTGAAGGGAGACTATTCGGATCGGGAAAACCTACATAGAACTCAGGTTGATGTAATGTATTCAGAAAATCTATTGTATTCTATTGTCGTTCTATATATTGTATTAGGTGTGAATCAATGTATTCTATTGTCGTCCTATCTATTGTATAAGGTGTGATTCTATTGTATTCTATTGTCGTTCTATCTATTGTATTAGGTGTGATTCTATTGTATTCTGTTGTCGTTCTATCTATTGTATTAGGTGTGATTATATTGTATTCTATTGTCGTTCTATCTATTGTATTAGGTGTGATTCTATTGTATTCTATTGTCGTTCTTTCTATTGTATTTGGTGTGATTCATTGTATTCTATTGTCGTTCTATCTATTGTATTAGGTGTGATTCTATTGTATTCTATTGTCGTCCTATCTATTGTATTAGGTGTGATTCTATTGTATTCTATTGTCGTCATATCTATTGTATTAGGTGTGATTCATTGTATTCTATTGTCGTCCTATCTATTGTATTAGGTGTGATTCTATTGTATTCTATTGTCGTTCTATCTATTGTATTAGGTGTGATTCTATTGTATTCTATTGTCGTTCTATCTGTTGTATTAGGTGTGATTCATTGTATTCTATTGTCGTTCTATCTATTGTATTAGGTGTGATTCTATTGTATTCTATTGTTGTTCTATTGTATTAGGTGTGATTCTATTGTATTCTATTGTCGTTCTATCTATTGTATTAGGTGTGATTCTATTGTATTCTATTGTCGTTCTATCTATTGTATTAGGTGTGATTCTATTGTATTCTATTGTCGTTCTATCTATTGTATTAGGTGTGATTCTATTGTATTCTATTGTCGTCCTATCTATTGTATTAGGTGTGATTCTATTGTATTCTATTGTCGTTCTATCTATTGTATTAGGTGTGATTCTATTGTAATCTATTGCCATTCTATCTATTGTATTAGGTGTGATTCTATTGCATTCTATTGTCGTTCTATCTGTTGTATTAGGTGTGATTCTATTGTAATCTATTGCCGTTCTATCTATTGTATTAGGTGTGATTCTATTGCATTCTATTGTTGTTCTATCTGTTGTATTAGGTGTGATTCTATTGTATTCTATTGTCGTTCTATCTATTGTATTAGGTGTGATTCTATTGTAATCTATTGCCGTTCTATCTATTGTATTAGGTGTGATTCTATTGCATTCTATTGCCGTTCTATCTGTTGTATTAGGTGTGATTCTATTGTATTCTATTGTCGTTCTACCTGTTGTATTAGGTGTGATTCTATTGTAATCTATTGTCGTTCTATCTATTGTATTAGGTGTGATTCATTGTATTTTTATGAACACATTAAATCAACTGCTTGCTACGTAGGTTCTTACACAATAGCTATCTTTTCTTTCTAGAAAATCGTAAACGTAAGACAGTTACCCAACAACATTACGCAGCCATGATGATCCCACATCCCAGTGGTAGAGGTATGCAGATGGTCTACATCCCGAATTTCCAGGCAATGCCTGGTCAAAGTCCTGGCATGAACGTCCCTTCACAAGCTGGGATTCCTGGAGGGATGCAACAAAAGATAGTCAAGCTAGGAAGAGGTATTTTATATGGCAAAAGACCAAATAGTTCCCTTCACAGTTCTCAGTCTGCGCCATCTATCCATCCATCCAACGTATTTTAAACCTAGTACTAGATATCTTATCATTTGGTTAAACTTATCTTTAAATTTCCATGATGGTAGAGATGATGATGTTGATGATGACGCCGGTGGTGATGGCTGATGACGATAGTGATGATGCTGATGATGGTGGTGGTGATGGCTGATGACGATAGTGATGATGTTGATGATGGTGGTGGTGATGGCTGAAGATGGTGATGATAATGTTGATGATGACGCCGGTGGCGATAGCTGGTGACGATAGTGATGATGCTGATGGTGGTGGTGATGGCTGATGATGATAGTGATGTTGATGTTGATGATGGTGGTGGTGATGGCTGATGACGATAGTGATGATGTTGATGATGGTGGTGGTGATTGCTGATGATGAAAGTGATATTGCTATTGATGATGGTAGTGGTGATGGCTGATGATGATAGTGATGATGTTGATGATGGTGGTGGTGATTGCTGATGATGAAAGTGATATTGCTATTGATGATGGTGGTGGTGATGGCTGATGACGATAGTGATGATGTTGCTGATGATGGTAGTGGTGATGGCTGATGATGATAGTGATGTTGCTGTTGATGATGGTGGTGGTGATGGCTGATGACGATAGTGATGTTGCTGTTGATGATGGTGGTGGTGATTGCTGATGATGAAAGTGATGTTGCTATTGATGATGGTAGTGGTGATGGCTGATGATGATAGTGATGTTGCTGTTGATGATGGTGGTGGTGATGGCTGATGACGATAGTGATGTTGCTGTTGATGATGGTGGTGGTGATGGCTGATGACGATAGTGATGATGTTGCTGATGATGGTAGTGGTGATGGCTGATGATGATAGTGATGTTGCTGTTGATGATGGTGGTGGTGATGGCTGATGACGATAGTGATGTTGCTGTTGATGATGGTGGTGGTGATTGCTGATGATGAAAGTGATGTTGCTATTGATGATGGTAGTGGTGATGGCTGATGATGATAGTGATGTTGCTGTTGATGATGGTGGTGGTGATGGCTGATGAAGATAGTGATGTTGCTGTTGATGATGGTGGTGGTGATGGCTGATGACGATAGTGATGATGTTGCTGATGATGGTAGTGGTGATGGCTGATGATGATAGTGATGTTGCTGTTGATGATGGTGGTGGTGATGGCTGATGACGATAGTGATGTTGCTGTTGATGATGGTGGTGGTGATGGCTGATGATGATAGTGATGTTGCTGTTGATGATGGTGGTGGTGATGGCTGATGACGATAGTGATGTTGCTGTTGATGATGGTGGTGGTGATGGCTGATGACGATAGTGATGATGTTGATGATGGTGGTGGTGATGGCTGATGACGATAGTGATGATGTTGATGATGATACCGGTGGTGATGGCTGATGACGATAGTAATGATGATGTTGATGATGATGCCGGTGGTGATGGCTGATGACGATAGTAATGATGATGTTGATGATGATGCCGGTGGTGATGGCTGATGACGATAGTAATGATGATGTTGATGATGATACCGGTGGTGATGGCTGATGACGATAGTAATGATGATGTTGATGATGATACCGGTGGTGATGGCTGATGACGATAGTAATGATGATGTTGATGATGATGCCGGTGGTGATGGCTGATGATGATAGTGATGTTGCTGTTGATGATGGTGGTGGTGATGGGTGATGACGATAGTAATGATAATGTTGATGATGATACCGGTGGTGATGGATGCCATAGTGATGATGATGTTGATAAAGACAATAATAGTAGTAGTGGTAGCTGACAATATAAATCATGATTATTATATGTCATGAAGAATCGAGTATTTAAGTGAATGGTTTTATTATTTTAGGTCGGGGCTTGCCTCAACAAATGAGTCAAATGCGTCCAATGGCACCCACGAAGGGAATGGTCCCCATGCGCCCACAAATGAGTACCATGCAAGGAATGCGCCCTCGAATGAACACCATGCCAGGAATGCGCCCACAGATGAGCACCATGCAAGGAATGCGCCCTCGAATGAACACCATGCAAGGAATGCGCCCACAGATGAGCACCATGCAAGGAATGCGCCCACAGATGAGCACCATGCAAGGAATGCGCCCTCGAATGAACACCATGCAAGGAATGCGCCCACAGATGAGCACCATGCAAGGAATGTACCAAGTGCCGTCCCAAATGGGCATGCCCAGACCAGTCCGAAAACCTCACCCTGGGCCACCAATGGTCCAGAGGGCAATGGAAGGTCAAGAACCTAAATCCCCCCACCAAACAGATTCAAATACCCCAGCTTCTTTAAATAATGATAGTCCCTCAACTGTGGGAACCTATGAAACCCTTCAAGGTAAACAACTATTAACAAAAATTTAACTTGATACGATAAACTTTAAATGAAATATTCGTCAAAAACATCCATGTAAACCGAGTCCTTTTTTTGACTTTTTTTTGATGTCTTGTCTTTTTTCCAGAGGTAAACAAGAAAAAGAAAGGTGAGAAAATCAATTCTGGATACAAAAGCCTTATGCACCTATTTTTTTAAAATGTCATGACCGATAGCCGATATGTCATTCCGACGTGGAAATGGTTTCGTTGAATACAAAGAGTATATTGAATCAGTCTAAACACTAAGGTCTATGTACGTGACAAGAATAAGAATCAAAAACACAACTCATTCCAGCTATTCTTGGATCTTGGAGCAGCAGTAAGGGGGACTCGCGGTCACCATTCGGAATCGCCCGGGAATTACCCGTGTTTACGCACTAGCGTCCCCCGCGGGAATTACCCGTGTCCCGTTATATGTTGTGCGAAGATTTCCTTACTGCTGCTATGTTTGCGAAGGTTAAAATATTTGTGTCGCAAACGGAGGATAAAATATTCCTTAGATATAGATGGACACCATCAAAAGCATTAGTAACAAGACTGTGCGCCGACTGCGAACTCAGGTGCTGGACCGCTTAGACGCCGACTTTGCCTTCACAACGTTTATGGAGGGAGATACAGATGAGACGATGAGCGAGGAAAGAGCAGAAAGGATAATTGACTTAATGCCCGAAGGTAATTACCGCCTGGAGTTGACGTTTATAAAGTATTTAGACGGCGAGTGGATAATAGAAAAGGGCAGGAATCCAATACGGGCGTCTGGCAGGAAGGACCTGTTCGTTTTAAACAAGGACACGCGTCCTGGGGCGCTGGTGGGCATCGACATGTTGTTCTACGAAGTTGCTTACCCGGTCACCGTGGTTATTTACGGTGCGTATGAAATTAAGAACCCGGACGTTAAGAAGCTCAAACCAATGCGGCATCCGGGTAACTGCGTGGGTAAGTTAGTTAGAGAGTTCTTCGAGGATTCCTCTAGGGGAGGTAAGCTTACGTTGAAGAGAAGAGAAGCCATCAGGAAATGGGAGCATGCTACTCGTAGGGCAGGAGCCACCATTGAAAACATCAAGAAGTTAGAGGTTGCTTTAGAAAGGCGCATACACGTGAAAGACATCACCGACGGCTTCATTTACTCCGGGACGCACAAGTATGGGGGCCGGGGTGCGCCTATCGTAATTTACCAGCATAACGCACATGCGTGGAGGGAGTTAAGGTTCCCAAAGAAGAAGGAGACGCGCGTTTACAAGGAGTCGCCGCTTGCAGAACTAATGCACGAGAATTCTATTTGGTTAATGGATGCGGAGGGAAGTCAATTTATGACCCAAGATGGTACTTTGTATCGTCCTGAAGTGGAACAGCTGCGCATTCAAAGCGCCTGTGAGACTTTAGGAGAAGACTTCTCCGACGAAGTGCTTAGCAGTCGCAGTTTGGACTTCTTAGCCGCAAAGAAAAGAAACGGTTGGAAATCCACGCCGGAGGAGTTCAAAGACATAGCTAAAGCTTGCGTAGAACACGGCCACGGCGGTCTGTGGAACATGGAATACGATGAAGACGAATACGTGTCGCTGGATATGAAACACTGTTACCCCGCAAGCTTCAAAGGCCTGGGGGATTGTAAGGAATATTATGATAGATACGGGCATCCAGACTCGCAATTCTTTCGTGTTGCGTTGGATGGTCACTACGACGCCCCAGCAACGGGGTTTGTACGGTTGACCACCTGGAAATTAGCAGCGGGTCTGCACCCCATAATCTATGCGTGGTATGGGAAGCACCTGCAGGAGAAAGAATGGATACCGGTGCCCCTATTGAAGTTCTTTTAGTAGAGTGTACAGAATCCCATTTCCCCGGCAACCACTTTCGGCTACCTTTTTTTGTGTCCCAAAAGATGCGTATGCGTGTCCCAAAAGATGTGCGTGTCCCAAAAGATGTGCAGCCGCGTCCCAAAAGATGTGCATGCGTGTCCCCCAAGACGTGCATGTGCTACAAAAGTGTCTTAGAATGTTAACAATTAGTAGAGTGTACAGAATCCCATTTCCCCGGCAACCACTTTCGGCTACCTTTTTTTGTGTCCCAAAAGATGCGTATGCGTGTCCCAAAAGATGCGTATGCGTGTCCCAAAAGATGCGTATGCGTGTCCCCAAAAGATGTGCGTGTCCCAAAAGATGTGCAGCCGCGTCCCAAAAGATGTGCATGCGTGTCCCCCAAGACGTGCATGTGCTACAAAAGTGTCTTAGAATGTTAGTAGAGTGTACAGAATCCCATTTCCCCGACAACCACTTTCGGCTACCTTTTTTTGTGTCGCAAAAGATGCGTATGCGTGTCCCAAAAGATGCGTATGCGTGTCCCCAAAAGATGCGTATGCGTGTCCCAAAAGATGTGCAGCCGCGTCCCAAAAGATGTGCATGCGTGTCCCAAAAGACGTGCATGTGAAAAAGTGTCTCAGAATGTTAACGATAAGGTTAAATCTTTGTAAGTATGTGCTAAAAAAGTGTCTTAGAATGTTAACAATAAGGTTAAATCTTTGTATATGCTAGTAGAGTGTATGGATTGTCCGCGCCTCGACTACCTTTTTTTGTGTTCCCAAAAGAGTGTATGCGTGTTCCAAAAGATGTGCAAGGGCGCCCGCCAGACGGGCTCCCTAAGGCATTCCTGGTAGACGTATTTTTTGTACTGCGACATCCCCCCATAGTAGTAGCCAAAAACCTTCTACTCCTAGATATAGACATGGACTCCCAAGAGTATTTCGGTTACATTGCAAGAAATGGGCATACGTGCAAAGAGCAGAGTGTTGGCGCATTTGCTGCTGGACAATGCATGCGACGGGAACTTGCTGCCGGACATATCCAAATGCGACTACCTACGCAACAACGAAGGTACTACCAGTTTGCAGCCGCTGGAAGGATTGCCGCCATTCGTAGACGACATATTCGTATATGGTTTCGTTGCGGAAGAGAATTTGTATGGCAAGAAGCTGCTCTGCAGAAATGCAAAGACAATAGTTGCGCAGATATCTACGGCAGCAACAGTGGCATTTGGTGGGTTTCTGCCCACGAGTATCGTACATACCTGCAAGCAGGGAAAGATCGTAGAAAACATCGCAAAGATAGAAGAGCGCTCCAATGCCAAAGGCAAATGGTATGGAATACACAACACAGATCCTGCTGGATACTTCGTGGCCAAAGTAGACACTTCGGAGCTGCAAATAGAAGATGTCGGGGAAAACGTACGCAAATTCTCCATGGCTTTGTATGGGCAAGGATATGGCATCTACTCCGTGGACTACACACAGGATTTCTCCGGTACTTTGGACAGAGCTGCATTGGTGCGCAGACTGCGGCAAATGGGCTACAAAGAACAAGGAGAAGTTGGTTGGCGCGAAGGTACCATTTTGGACAATACGCATGCCGTCGGGAACCATGTTTGTACTTGGATGGAAGACGGAAAGAGAACCAAAATATACAACAAGATAGTGTCGAACTTCGAAGCCGGAGAAGTGCAAAACCCAGTAGGAGCAAAGTTGGCAGAGTACGTGGATTGCCCCAACGACCATTTGCGTAGAACATTCCTACGCCCAGACGTGCAAAAAAGAGGATGCACCAGAGTGGAAATATCCATCTATGGCAAAGATTTCTCCAAATCCCACACCAACGCCATCGCGGAAACACTAGAACCTTTGCAAGACATATTCGTAGTACAGCCGCCAAAGAATATGTGGTTGGCACTTGCGGAACATTTGGACAGGTGCTTGTGCATTTGCTGCGAGGAGACGAAAGAAATATTCCTAGCTTGGTACTGTAATTTGGAAACCAGACGCATAGCCGGAGTGCGAGTTCGTGGCAACGACAAATGGGAACGATGTGTACTTTGGACCATAGCAGAGTTTGGCCTGCGCAAATGCCCCATATTTCGCATAGATGTGCTTGGTATGGAACCTGTGGAAATAGCTCCGCTGCGCTGCTACACAAAAAAACTCGCCTACGGTATTGGCGGAGTCCAAATTCCCCACCCGAGTGCATACAAATGCCCCTGCCATTGCCACAATGCTGCCTCCGACGGAACACGTAGAGTGGATATGGCGTACGAAGAAGGCGCAAAGAATAGGAGTAGAAAAGAGTCTCTTCGGAATACTGGAAGTACCTACGGACCGCAGGATATCCTTTCTGTCCAAAAGAAAACGACAACAAAGATTGGAAGACATACGAGACGATTTGGAAGGCGACGAGTGGGTAGAAGTCACGCAGAGATACCACGCAGAGCTGTCGGAACAAAAGCAAAACATCCTGCGGCAAAAAGAAGAAGACAGGCGAAAGATAGAAGAAGAGTTGGAAAAGTACGAAAAGCTGTTGGATAGGATTTCCAAAAGAACAGACAATCTGCGTAGATTGTTCTTTGGAAAAGAAAGCTCGTTTGGTCCAGAGACGCCCAGAGCCAAAGTGCATAGGATGGACCAAATACCCGCAGGAGACTACAAAATACTAGGATATGCGATCCCCAGAGACTTGGATGCTGGCTGGTCGGCAAGGGGGCACCGAGTAGTATTGCGGAGGAATAGAGAAACGTCTGTGGCATGGGCCACGGAAGCCCTATTGGAGGCATTTGCAGCTGGAAAGTTCGAAGCCAACGGCAACATACGCACTGCCATACCCGAAGAAGAAATATTGCTAGAGTGGAAAAATGGCATAGCAACTGTCTTCGTACCGGAAGGACCAGGCTTGGACACATACCACGAGTTGGCCAGAAAAATAGACCACAAAATGCCGCAGAATCCAGGAAAGCTACTGAAAGTTCCAGCGCCACCGAACAAAGAATGTATGCAGGCGCTACATATGCAGCCGAACGAATACCAATGCTGGAAGTACGCCAAAACCACCTACAGAAAAAAAGAAAGGACAATACTGTTCCTTTCCGAGCTATGTTCGGAGTGCGTATTGGAGGGCTGCACTGTGGAGCATGCAACCACTCCAGTTTGGGGACATTTTCTAGAAGAGCAAACTATAGACTGGACATCTCCAGCGCCTTTGTATTGCAAAATAGGCAGAGAAAAGACTACCAAAGCAAAGAAGAAAGACCGGCTAGTGCACGTCTCTACTCCATTTCCGGAATCCTAGAATTTCTCTGCGGCTCCGCTGGATGTCTGTAGTAGACAACCTTTTCCACTGGTGGTTGCATGCGCGCCCAAAGCAATGCTCCAATGCCAAAGATGGCAAATACTATATTCCCGGCTATTTGCCAGTCTATCTTCGTGGATATTTCCTCCACTTCGTCCTCTAGGTTTTCCTCGCTGTAGTAGCCATCCTCGTCGCTACCAGGTGGTTGTATCTTGGACGACAGCTCCGCACGAAGCTTTTCTAGATCGTCCACGCGGTCTAGCAATTCTTTTTTTGTGGTTGCAAGTTCGGCCAGCAATTCCTCCTTTGCTTTTCCTAGGTCGTCCAAAACAATGGCAAAGGAATCCTGCACTTCTAGAAAATGCTTCTGCAAATCTGTCGTAGGTGGCGTTTCTGGAATTGCAGGCGTCGCATTGTTTTCCTGCTCTATCCTGCGTATTTTGGGTATTCCTATACCGTATTTCCTAGCTACCTTCTGCAGCCCCATACCATTCTTTCGGTCTTCCAAAAGGTCTACAATCTCCTCTTCGGATAGTATCTTTGGCGTGGCCATATATATCTACAACCACATGTTTTTTGTGTCTAGACACCAATGGATCCATAGGGTATTCCATGGACAAACACTATGGATCCATATGGTAGATACCTGTTTGTCCACAGATATAGCATGTATTTGTACATAGCTACGGGTATAGCTGCATACATGCTGGGAAAACAGCGGACAATACGAATACTTTTGGAAATCTTGGAAGGTCTCTACCGAGCGCAAAAGACAATACAAGGAATTCGCCTACCGGGCTACGTAGCGACTTTGGCACAACTACCACGGCGTCGATAGGGGACACGCACATCTTTTGGAACACGCATACACTCTTTTGGGGACACGATTGCACATCTTTGGGGACAGCAATGCACATCTTTTGGGAAAACAAAAAAAGGTAGTCGAGGTGCTGACAAACGATACACTCGAATAGCATATATTTACAAAGATTTAACCTTATTGTTAACATTCTAAGACACTTTTCGAATAGCACATCCTTACAAAGATTTAACCTTATTGTTAACATTCTAAGACACTTTTTTAGCACATGCACGTCTTGGGGGACACGCATGCACATCTTTTGGGACGCGGCTGCACATCTTTTGGGACACGCACATCTTTTGGGGACACGCATACGCATCTTTTGGGACACGCATACGCATCTTTTGGGACACAAAAAAAGGTAGCCGAAAGTGGTTGCCGGGGAAATGGGATTCTGTACACTCTACTAATTGGTGAACTTTTTACATTCATGCATATATAAGACAAATATCTTAACATTCGCACAACATATAACAGAACACGGGTAATTCCCGCGGGGGACGCTAGTGCATTAACACGGGTAATTCCCGGGCGATTCCGAATGGTGATCGCGAGTCCCCCTTACTGCTGCTCTTGGAATGACCTATCTCCACTAATTGCCTTTCGTCTATCGCCTATTGCCTTAAATAGGTGCATATCTTGTGGCAGCTGAATTGCTAATTCAAAAATTACACTTTGTAGTAGTCATTTTCATTCAATTTAATCTTGACGTTCTTCACGATTTATTGTTGGGTTGCAAGCATTACCAAGGAAGGCAAAAGCCTGCGGCTACAAAAGCTGCAAAAATATTTTTACGCTTTGAATTTCTATAGGATTCTTCAGTTTCCTTAAGCGCAAGAAACCAGAGAAATCTGATCAACAGTCGACAACTTCGAATCCTGTTAGTTCACCATCAGATATATATTCCCAAGCCGATGTACCTCAGACTGGTCTTCAACTTCGACAACAAACTCCAGGTAAGTTAATGTGTTTGCGTCCAAGGACTTTCTGAATAGACCTTTTCAGCTTTTGCGTGACGTTACCCCCGTAATAGACAGACCCCTTGCAGGGATGCAGCTCAGTCTGGAGGACATAACAATGGCTTCCTCATTCTCATGATTAAAATTCTTTTGTTTTGTCCTCCAAATTGAGCTGCTTTGACGTCACATGCGAGAGGTCTATTTCATTAACGGAAGAAGAGCCACTCTGTGAAATCCACCGGTTAATCCCATTATTTTTGTTAACTTTATTATATGCTCACCTTCTTAGGCAAAGCTATGCAAGACGAGGTGCATCATATTTACGAAGTTGTCCACAAACCGGAGCCATCTGAACTGGTGTATTTGGAGCCAGTGGATCCAGCTGTAGTTCAACCAACTGGTCTTTCCCCACCACCAAAACCTCCACCCTCCACCACCGCCATCACAACCAACAGCTCCACCATCTCAACGATCTTCATCGATTTCAATGCAGCCATTTCCGCACTCTGTAGGGTCTTTTTCTAGACCGATACCTGCGAACGCTGCTGCTTCAACGCAAGACACATTTCTTCAATATATGAACGTAGTGATGATACGGGGTCAGAGAGTGTTACGGGTTCTAGACCAACTGCAACACTCAAACAAAATTATTCACCAATTGCTGCACCGTCATTACAGGTTCCAGATTCTCCACCAGTTGCAGAGAACCGCCATCTTCACCCATCTCCACCTACGAATGCTGCAAACCCGCCACCCGCCGCCACCCCCCTCCACCCGCCGCCTCCACCTCCAATGTTTCCAGAAGGGTCTCCACAAGCATTCTTGATGGACTTCCCCCGAGTCTATGGATGGGTCTATGGGTGCAGGTAATATGTCCAAATGGTCGGAACTGGCTTAAGTTCAGCGGCTGGTTCACTGATGGACAGCATCTTAGCAGGGACAAAACTGAAAAAGGTGAGGTAGTAATTTATTCGTTCACAGTATTTTTGATATATATTCTGTGAACTAAATATGTTGGTTTTTGAAGGTGACGCCAGTCAAAAATATAACCTTGTTGACTGTTTTATTAAACGAAGACAGAAACGGATAGATAAACTGAGCAGTCAAATGGATTCTACTCTACCAAACTGTAAACATCTATCCAAATTTATCCAAACTACAGCTCATTTAAACTTGCCCATTTCTAGATTGACAGATCAGCTCTGCCTAAGCAAAGTCCTGCCCTTAGCCAAGGTGGGATGGGAGGAGCATTGGCCAGAGCAATGGATCAACGATCAAGGGCCATGCATTCGTCTGGTAAGTGTACAAAAAAATCACTAACACGTATTTGTTCCATGTTTTTTAGTGATCAAAACAACCAACGAAAAGAGCGCGCGCTCGTTGACGTCAGCTTATTTGCCTGTTCTCTTATTGATCATAAAAAATAGCCAATCAGCGCGCTAGAAATTAACGATTTGTGGTGAAAATGATCTTGGAGTTAAGTGTGAAGAAGCATATCTTCGATTTTAAGGAAGTAAAATGACATTTTTTAAAACTTGACAAGCGAGAGGGCGGTGTGATTATGTGTAGATGGATCTTATCATTATAATCAACCGCACTCTCTCTTGTACACGTCTACTGTACAGTATAATCAACCGCACTCTCTCTTGTACATTTCTACTGTACAGTCTAATCAACCGTAATTTTAAGAGCGAGAGTGCAGTTGATTTATATATAGACCGGACCTTATCATTATGATAAACCGCACTTTCCCTTGTACATGTCTACTGAAGATGACGTAGGAAACATCAAAACTTGGCTATAAAGTGTAATCTTATTCCTTAAAATACTGTTGCATTTGCTGCTTCTTATACCATATTTTCAATTCAAAATGTGTGTGCTACTGCTCGGCACACCTCAGGGACTTTTGTTTGTTTGGACTCCACTGATTATTTTTTGGCCGTTCTCCGTTCACTAGCTATCAATTTTTTCTGCTATAACTGTATTAATTTTCCAAGACAATTCGTTAGTCAAAAGGGAAATGCCCAGCATGGATCTAGAGTCCCGTAACACAGGGAAAAAAAAAGGATTCCCAAATTGGGAATTGTTGGGAATTTCCTTGAATTCCCAATTCGAACAACAAAGTTGGGATTTATTGCTGGGAATTTCCTTCTAATACCCAATAGAAAAACAAAATTCCCAACAAACTAACATTGGGAAGCAGTGCCACATTCCCAATTTCGTTCTCTCTGGGAATTGGATGGGAATTCGTTGGAAATTCATGGAAATTCCCAACAAATTCCCAATTGGGAATCCGGTTTTTTTCCCTGTGTAATCTTCCTTCCTGATTGATACCCCAATAAACGTTGTTAACCAAATGAAAGAAAATAACTAGAATCTTTTCCCTAGATGAAGATGAATGATGAAGACGGACGATGATGATGAGACTGGGATGACGATGATGATGAAGAATGGTCAGATTGAAGGACGATAGCTGAATATCATAATATAAACAGAACGAAATTAATAGTCTTTCAGATGAAGATAATTCAATTAAAATAAACATCAAGATACATGTCAAAATTAACTCAAAAATAAACTCTTTTTTTAAATAAAATGTCGTAAAGCTGTGAAATTACACTTGCACATGCTCACATGCACGCAAAGTCAGGTCACAGCTACTGTCCTCCCGAATTAAAGGTTATAGAAAGTTTCATTTGATTAGTAAAGAAACTGGAGACCTTCTTAAAACATTAAGAGGATTTTTCCAATAATGAGCAATAATGACAAAAAGCGCCAAAAACTAGACCTCGTATGAGTTTTGAATCCCAATTTTCGTTTTGTTTGGTTTAATACTCAAAACGTTTTGCGTTTTTTGTAAACGTTAGGAACTGAATGTCAGTACTATTGAAAATGCCTGTTTTGAAGCGAATGAGGGGTATTTCTTCAATGGTGTACAAAAGATGTTTTGTTGCATTGTGTTCGAATGTTGCTTCGATGTCAAGGTTTTTTTTTTATAGAAAATAATATGGGAAATAAGCAAATGAAGGCCTAACTCACTTTTGAATAAATTTTTTGCTTTGGGTTAACACTTTGATTCCACTTTCAATTCGGTCATCTCCACTTCCATAACAAGTTAAACTTTCTGAATGACGAGATTTTAATTTAGCCTTATACACACAAGCCTTTCTTCACGCTGAATATGAAATGAATTCTTCTTAATGTATTTAATTCTTTTATTAGGAAGCAGCAGGCAAGCAGGCAAGCAGGCAAGCAGGGGGCAAGCAGGCAAGCAGGCAAAGCAGGGGAAAAAAGAATAAGTAACAGATGAAAACACATTCCAAAAAGTACTCGTTTTTGCATCAAAACCTTGTCTCATTCCTCCTTTTCACGTTAAAAGCCTCGGTTCGAGAATTGTCAATATTGTATCGAGTGAAGGGTCTATAAGTATCCTTGTTGTATTTGTCCTTGTACCTGGTTGTCAGAGGTCGAGACGAGGAGTCAGTGTCTCGTGAACGTAAGTAGTTGTTAATGAGAAGTCCAATGGAGGGGGACCGTAAAGCGGTCGTGTTCAATTATTTTCGACGTTTGATCGCATGGGATCACCTCCTGGAACATTTTATGACGGCTCTGTACAACAGCTCTGTTATTTGAACAAATAATCATAATAATAAAAATAAGTAATAATAATAATAATAAAAACTTTATTTTGTATTGCGCAAATTAAATAAATATACTCAAATGCGACATCACAACATATGATAAATAACTCATTATAATTCAAATACATACATAATAGAAACAGAAATCACAAAAATATACATTACAAATAAGAAAAATATCAATGAAAATAATTCCTTATTAAAAAAGTGTCTTAGCTAGATTTAAAAGATGAAATAGAATTTGGAGAGATGTCTAACTTCAAGGGAAGATGTTCCATCCTTGAGGCGCGGCGCGCGAGAAAGCACGATCACCCAAAGTGTATTAGATAAGATGGAGGATAACGAAAGGAAACTACAAGTCATAAACTTGCAAATAAAATAGCTAAAATATGCGAAAATCATCTCCATACTACAATGCCATAATAAGCTCCCGTACTAACAATAATCCAGGCCCGTGTCTAAGATCGAGAGCGTTGACTGCGCTAATGCATTAATGACAGTGTCCTTTTATACGAGGCCCATCAATATGCCTAAGTTTGATCTCTTTATAGGGGTCAGCGGACGGCCTAATCGGCAGAGAGAAGAAAATAGATCTGTGCCATTTTGATAAAATAAAAAGCGATTTGAACTTTTAATGTTAATTTGAAATAGTTCACCAGGGGAAATGTAAATTAAAAAATTCGAATTCTTGTCTTAAATAATTTATTACGGTTTTATTAATATCATATAGAAAACACGTCTGAATTGTGACACCAGAGAGCTTTTTAACGAGATAAATTATATAAATTGATAAAAGGAGATTAAATATTATTAATTAATACAGTCCGGCATTTGAAAGAGAGTAAGAATTAATGTTTTTCAAGTAACGAGTGCAAAAAAGAGAAAAAGACGAAAAAATCTAACGTTTTTTTCCAGATTTCGAAAACGTGTACATTTACGAAAAAATAGTTGGGTTTTTTTTTAATGTAATAGAGGTATCTGGTGATAAATGGGGTCTGGTCTAGGAGGAATATGAGTATTAATAATACGAGAGAGTAAAAATTAATTCGCCGATATTTTATATTAATCCAATAAGAGTAGAGGAGAGTATCACCATATATGTCACGCAACGCTACTTCTGTAAAACCCGAAATTGTAAAAAAGCATATCTTCTGTGTAGCTCGTATTTGCCTTTATATAATTAATTGTCAAGATTTTGTCAGTTCGTTAAAATGACAGGAATTCCCGAAAAAGGATGCCATTAAGAAATCATTTTTCGACTTCGGGAGCGAAGACGCGGAACGATTGCAGATGAGCATCAGCAAAGCAAGTGAATCCGAAGCCTCCAGTTACTCAGAATAAGAAGACTAAGGGGATGTGCCTTTTCCTTACGAAATCGGTGATGCTTAGTCGTGCGATGAATGATACAAAAGGTAATGAGAGCTGTACGTAAGTTTGTTATGAGCAGATGACATCGTCCTGTTACGATACCGAAAGGACCTGGACACTACTTGCCAGAAGAGCTTGCGTATGTTACTTGCGTTACTATCTGCAATTGAAATCCGTTGAGGAAATCCCTAGATCATAATTCAAGCAAATTTGGAAGGAAATTTCGAAATTAAGTAAAAGTTTCTGGACTTAAAAATAATATAAGTATTGATAAATATTAAAAGGGGATTCTCAGCACAAGATGCTTCTTCGTTCCTCTGGTTCCATTAGGAATTTGCGGAGGGAGAAGGATCGGAGAGCCGTCGGCTACGCCTGAGAAAAACCCTCAAAGTGCAGGAGAGAACGTAAAATCAACTAACTCTGGATGCAATGTAAAACAAATTTAAAGCCGTTTAGTATACGGAAGCGAGGAAAATCACGAAGAAAAAAGCTAAAAGGCAAGGGAAAATACTAAATGAAAAGTGAACTTGCATGAATCACTGTTTAGTTTTAATTGTTGTTCGACCAACTAGGAATGTTCAAGAGGATTTCTAGCCGGAAGGAATCAAATCGCAAAGAAGACCGTAGCGGATGTACAAAATTGACTAGTCTGTCTGACGAAATTGGGCGACTAAATTCTAATGGTCGTAATAAATAAATAGTATTTTTTACTTAAAGATAAGTTCAAAGTTCAACTCATATTTATGCTCAAGATTGGGGCAAGTTGAGTTTCACTTTCGACGTATCTTGATTTTTGAATTTCAGTATTTCAAAAAGCAAAGAAGAGAAACAAAAATACGGTCATCGCCAAAGCGATGGCGATATTGCGTTCCACCATGGAAATGTTGTAGTTCAAACGAAGGGAGAAATTAAATTCAGTCTAAAAGTCAATTAGTCCATGTCCAACACAAGTGCATTCCAGCCTATTCTTGGATCTTGGAATGACCTATCTTCCTATCCCTTTTCGCCTATTGTTATTGAAATAGGCGGATAAAATAAGGCATGAGTGGAGAAAACAAATGAGCTAAGCTGCAAACACCAACGTTTATTCAATATGAGCGACATTGCACATAATTCGTAGTCCATGATTATTTGATTAAAGTGCATCAGAACCCTTCGACATACTTTCAGTATGGTTCTGCATAAAGTAATTAGTTGAGTGTACGAAGATTTCTGGATTGAGTTGAAGTTCATGGTTAGGTATATTTGAGTGTTTTTGTCGTCTTGGAACTCGTATATACATGCTGGCCATTTTTAAAATACAATTTAAAATAGCTTTACTTGTCACTATTGTATAGGAATCGCATGAAGTCGAGTACAATTTGGAAAGTTAATATGACACGAGTAATGTTTTAAGTTCTTGTTTAATTGCACGAGCCTTTAGGCGGGAGTGGCGAGAAATTAAAGAACTGATGCAACAACATTACGCGTGTCGAGTTACTTCCAAATTGTACGCGAGAGATGTGCGAGATTTGAGTTTATTAGTTCACTCACAAAATTTTCAGTAAACAAAGCAAAAGCGACCGCGGTGCACTTTGTTTATTGGCGGCGATTTTCAGTCATCGCGCAATGAAATGCAATAATAAAGATTGCTCTTATTAGTTTTTACGGCTTTTTTTTTTGTTGTTTTTTGTTTGTTTGTTGTTTTTTGTTTTGTTTGTTTTGCGCTGTTGACATTGTTTTGGCGTGAAGGACAAGTGTTGGTTCCATTAGCGACTAATGCGGTACTACTCGGAGAACAATTAACGCTATAATTGTACTCCTCTCGACCATCAGGAGTCGGAGAGTAATTTTGGTTGAGGTTTACTTAAGCAAATGAAGATGATGCTGTTTTAGATGGACATGTTTCTAGTTAGAAACACACAGTTCATTGAGACCTATTTAATTAGAAATTTTGACGTCCACTATTCGCATAGTTAGGGAAGGATAAAAACGTTAGAGTAAACTTAGAGACGCCTCACTCAAATAAGAAATATTATACCATTCGAG